>NW_020172625.1:4109797-4156157 GCF_003031525.2 Neophocaena asiaeorientalis asiaeorientalis
TAGCATCTGAGAGGTGCTTTTGTCATTGTGGAAGAGGGCACTGTAAACTCTACACTGGGTGAACTTCACCTTATTATGTTTAGAGCAATTACTCCTTTGTGATATGACTTCTGTAAGAGTCACCTCGCATTTCTAAATTATGTTTTGAAGAAAGCTGAACTTGTTATCAAACGTAATTTGTTGGTAGACAATTTGAGTGGTCAAGTTCCAATATGTGGTGAGACCTTATGAGGAACACTCTGCTAGAAAAGTAGGGCATCCCCCCGTCTCTAAATAAGGGTGTTTATTCAATAGTTAGTTATTCCCCTCCACCACATGCTAGGCCCTCTGCTAAGCACTGGGAGTGCCTGCCTTCAAGGACCTCTGTGTGCATGTGTGGAGGGGGGATGAGAGTGGGGAGGAATGGGGAGGGTGGGGCCAGAGAAGTTAGGAATAGATGGTTGTAAATCATGAAAAATACCCATTTAATGTGAGCTCAGGGTACTGTTAGACTTGACCCAGCCGTGTGGGATGGGGCTGAGATGTCTAAGCTGAGTTCTAGAAGACAAGAACCAACTGGGGAGTGAGCGATGGGAGAGGAGGCTCGAGTTCGGCCTGGGAGGCCAGACCGTGAAGCCCGGTGAGCCATTCTCTGGAGCCAGGACCCTTCCCTTGAGACAGTGGGGACATGAAAGGACTGAAACAAGAAGGTTAGATTGAGATGGTTAGATACTGAGTGAGCAATTTGAAGGGGGTGGGGAGTAAACTCAGAAACAGGTTTCTGCGAGGAAAAAATGAACTTGAACCAAGGTCTTAGCAGTGAAAATAAAGAGGAGAGGAGGTTGCAAAGGTATAAGACTGGACGGTCAGGATGGTCAGCTGGATTGGGAAGGAGTGTTAGAAAAAGGAGGAGATTAAGAACGATTGCCAATTTGGGGTTTGCGAGCTCACAGGTGATTGGTAGGGACGTTCACCGGGATGGGGAAGGTATTAGCTGACCATTGCTGTGTAATAAATTATCTCGAAACTTAGCAGCTTAAAACAACATTTTTTCTCTCACAGTTCCTGTGTCTGGAATTTAAGAGCAGATTAGCTAGGTGATTCTGACTCAGGGTCTCTTATGAAGTTGCTGTTGAGACATCAGTCATCTGAAGGCTCCATGGGGGCTAGAAGATCTGCTTCCAAGGTGACCCACCCACATGGCTATTGGCAGGAGGCCTCAGTTCCTTCCTGGATTTTTACAGGAAGCCCTGGTTCCTCACCACCTGGATCTCTCCATAGGGCTTCCTGAGCGTCCTTAGGACGTGGCAGCAGCAGGCTTCTCCCAGAGTGAGTGATCCAGGAGAGAGCAAAGAGGAACTTCCACGTGCTTTTTAGGACCTAGTCTGACAAGCCACACACTGTCACGTCTACCTTATTCTGTTCTTTAAAAGCAAGTCACCAAGTTCAGTCCACACTTAAGGAAAGGGGTAGGGGGGTGTTAGGCTCCAACTTTTGAAAGGAAGAATTTGTGGACACTTTTTTAAAGCTGCCGCAGAGAATGTAGGATGTAGCAGACCTGTGCAAAGGAAGATGCTGAATTCAGTTTTGTACGTGTTGAATTCGAAATGCCTGTGAGTCATCCAAGTTATGAACTGTAGATCTGCTCCAGAAACAAGTATATGCCCCTTCCCAGTGTGAGATTATGCCATTTAATTGAATCTTCTCAGTAACAAATATTGATATGTCTTAAGGTTTCAGAAAACATGTGAAAAAGAGAATAATATATACCCTGCAGGCAAGAGGTAGAATTCTCCATGCAGCCCTGTTCACAGCCAAGGATTTAATTAATTATTATCTGAAAAGCAAATGTTTTAAATGATATTTAGGCTTTCCTTCTATTCCTGCTGTGTTCCTCAAACTTTAGGGCTCATGAGGTTTACTACAGAGGATTTTATACAAAACGACATATGCTATAATTCAAGGGTCATTTGGACAGCAAGTGATTTTTGCTACCTGCAGATTTTGAGAATTCAGCCCTGTGTAAGGAGACTGTATAATGTTTCTCTCCTCTGAGAACGTGAGAACAGATGGCTGTGGTTTGTGGGGTTTGGCAAAATCCCTAGAGAAGGTGGTAACTGGGTGAGTGCCCAGTGCTTGTGTTCCTTTAGTTTTTTGTCATCTACTTTCCCTATTCTCACCCCCTTCCTTATCTGCCTCAGCTGGCTGACTTATAGGAGTCACCACACTTATCTTTTCTAGGGTGAGTGAGGCCCAGTGGGGTAGCTAATTGTTGACAAGAGCCTCATTTCATGGGCTCAAACCCAGCTTCCTGTTGTGGGACCTAAGCTCCCATCCTTTCCTGGGTATCAGCTTGATTAACCTGAGTGTGAACCCCAGTGCCTCTGCCTTGCCTCCCAGTTGAGTAATGTGATAAGAGCCCTGGGGCACACAGGGTGGCATGTACCCTTATCTTAAATTGTGCAGCCTACTTTATCAGACAAGGATCCTGAAATGGCAACTCTCCAACCATTGGTCTTTAAAGGGCTAATTTATGTACTCAACAAAAGCAGGCCAGCACCTTATGAAAGGTTTTGTTTCTTCTTTTTTTTTTCTTTCATTTTATCTCCACTCCTAGAGAAAGTGACTTATGAAATCTGTCACAAGGGAACTTTCTCTTTATGTAATCATTTCCCAAAATTTATCAGCTTAACCATATGGTATTTTTCTAAAGAACAATTAACATCCTTAACCTGCTACCCTATTTCTACGGAGCTGTATTTTTTAGTGGTCAGTCTTATAAGAATGATTATTCCCTAAAAGGGTTGTTGCCTGCTGCTGGGTGTGCGTGCCCGCCAGGAAACATTAGAATCTAGCAGTGCTGTGTGTGCGCTAAGTCTCGGTTCACTGCTCATTCGCTATTAAAAAGAAACTGATCTCGGACAAAGCTAATCCTACAACAGTTAAATCCCTCCAGATTCATAAATGCTGGAAGGATATACAATGTAGAATGGGCTTACCTTTGTACCTGGTCTAAACTCAAGAGGGTGCATATAACCAGGTCCCAAAATTTTCCTTTTTCGGTTGATCTTTTACTCTGGTGTCAGGACCGCCGTGCTACTGCGTGCTAATTTCTTTATTAAGAAGCAGAAGTACCAGAAACACCAAATCTACTAATATACATGGGATCCATTCTCAAATTGGAAGATTCTATTTACGTCACTGTTCCCCACTTGGTGGTATTTGTGATTAGAGGGGTGCCCAGATTCAGTATAAATAGCACTGAATCACCCAGGAGCATGGTTCTTTTTCTGACTTCCTGATTGAGTTGAGCCCTTAGATAATTCATCCATTTTCTTTTCTAATATCTGAGTTCAAGGCTATTTATTTTCCTCTAGGAATTTCTTTAGCTGCTTTCACAAGTTTTGACACGTAGGGCTTTATTGTTCATTTACTTACAGATGTGTTTTTAAATTTCCAAACAGTCTTTTTATGATTGATTTCTTATACATGGCCCTGAAGTCAGAAAATAAGGTACATGCAATGTTGACTTTTGGTATTTTACAAGACATTCTATATAGTTTTCATGAGTTTGAAAAAATTGTGTATTTTTCTTGAGTGCGGATCTGTCCATTAGACCAAGCTATGTTAGTACTTTGTTCAGATCTTCTGTATCTTTATGCATTTTTTCAGATTGATTCCTAAATTCTTGAGACATTCAAATTTCCCCCCATGAAGTTCATTTCTCCTTATAATTTATATTCGATTTTTTGGCCTATGTTGTTAAAAGCATATTGGCTCTGGATCAATATATCTTCTGAGAAATTCCTCCTTTTATCATAAAGTAATAACTTTCTTAAGCCTTAATAATGCTTTTCTGCCTGAAGTCTATTTTGTTTGCTACTAATATTGTGACAATTGCTTTCCTGTGGCTATTGTTTTTCTGATATTTCTTTTTATATCACTTTATCATCAACACTTCTGCATTATTATTTTTAGATGTTCCCTTTATTTTTTGCGGTACGTGGGCCTCTCACTGTTGTGGCCTCTCCCGTTGCGGAGCACAGGCTCTGGATGCGCAGGCTCAGCGGCCATGGCTCACAGGCCCAGCCGCTCCACGGCATGTGGGATCTTCCCGGACCGGGGCACGAACCCGTGTCCCCTGCATCGCCAGGCGGACCCTCAACCACTGCGCCACCAGGGAAGCCCTAGATGTTCCCTTTTCTAACCAGCATGGCTACTCAGGGTAAATGACACTGCCTGCTGTGACAAACAACCCCAAATCTCAGTGCTTCAACACCACGAAGATTTAAAAATTATTCTTTAATTATTATAGTCTCTTTCATATTGCTTTTTGTGTTTTTTTAAAAGATTTATTGCTAGTTCTTCTGTTTACAGCATCTGCTGGCAATCCCCCATAGTGTTTTTCCGTAGTTTAGTTAGTAGTTTGGTGGGTGTGGGTGAGGGTGTTGGTGTGGGTTCACCTTTCAGAGGGTTTTTTCTTTCTCCTAAGTGGATTTCCAGTGAATCCTAGATAGTAAAAGTAGCATGATTAAGTGGTTTCATATTTGGTTCTTTTGGAACCCTAGGACTCGAGGCCTTCAATGGTCCAGGTGAATTTTAATTTTAATCTTCTGACTTGCGTTTCCTACATCATTCAGGTAATATAAATCAAGACATACTTGGCATACAAACAGTGTCTCTAATTCTCATAGGTTGCTTTTAGTTTTCCACCCAAGATTCCAGGCAGACTGTGCTTTCCAAGGCCAGAGGATAGAGTTCATTCTTATCCCTCTTTCATTAAGAGGGCCGCTTTTTAAGGGCCACGGCCTTATTTAGAAGTTCAGGGTCTAGGCGTTTCTTCCAGCACCTGGAGGTCACTTCTCCTGTGGGGCCCAAAGGCCTATGTCCAGTCCAAAATCCTGCAGGCTACCTTTCATCAGCTTTCTAGAATAACTCTTCATTTCCAGCACCTGGGGATTTCCCCCGGTATCTTTCAAGTTTGGAAATGTATTAATTACTTTTAGGGCGTTCTGTCTTATATAGCATTTCTTTGGATTTATAATGATAAATGACATTACACCTTGCCAGACACTTTCTGATCCCTCTTTTTTTTTTTTTTTTTTAAGCAAATAAAGAAAAGTCTCAGAGGGAGAGCCCAGGGGTTTCTAGCTTGAATTTAATAGCATTGTTTTATTTTGATTATATTTAATTTATGTGACTATTTTAGGTGAATGACTCTAAGTTTCCTTATATACAGTGATAACAAACCTTCCTTTCAAAACAAACTTACTTAAGTCAATTTAAAGAAAAATATTAAGTAAATTGACAAGGGCTAGGTGGCTATGAGAAACCCATAAAGGTGCTATATTCATATTCAAGTTTATAGAATGCTTGAAAAGCAGTTGATGGTCTTCTGAGCTTTGTCCTCATTTTAAAAAATGTTCCTATAGGCTAAAGCAAACCTAGACAAGAAGATGTTTATCCACCCTGAGCCTGGGTTGAGAATGTGGGAAATGCCCTGATTTGGGTCATCCAAGTCAGGGCATAGTGCCAGTCAGATATTCCCTTCAAAACAAACCATAAAGATCAGCTATACTACTCAGAATGGGCTGGATTAGCACGTGGTAACAAAGAAACCCAATATCTCAGGGTAAAACAGAAAGATTTCTTTCTCGCTCACACATCCAACGATCTTTATCCAGTAGGGGCTCTTCTCCTCCCAGCCCCTGTTCTGAGCTCTTCCATAGCCACCAAGGTGGGGAACAGCACGTGGCACCTACACTTGGTCCTAATTCTTCTGCCCGGAAGTGACACCTGTCACTTCCGCCCTCGTTTCATTGATCAAAGCAAGTCACATGGCCACCCTAATTTCAGAGGAGGACAAAAGGCGGAGAGCCAGAACTATTTGGTGAAGAGCGATAATGTTTATAAAACCGCCCAGCAAACAGTTCTGGATCCGTCCTCTAGATGGCGACGTGGAGCCGAGCATCTGCTGGGGAGGGCAGCAATAGTAGAGTCAGACTCAGTGTTTATAACACCCCCAGCCTGTTGGGTAGCTCCCTTCCGTACAGAGAAAACCCCTGATTAGGTAGTGACTACGGTTGGGTAAGGTAAAATACTTAACCTTCACTATGGACTGATTTGTTACCTAACAGATCCCAAGAGGCTTCCATTCCCATTGGTAAAACTCCATGCTGTTCCATCGCCAACTACTCTGGCCACTTCATTTCTACAAATATTTATAGACCTAATGTATGAATGTGGTTGAAGTATTTACAGTGGGCACAACTTGGGTTTCTGCCAGGTTTGCCTCTGGGCTGTTCTGGTGCAGCGTTCCTTCTCTGTCCCAGGGATTTCCTAAAAACTCCCCACGGCCTTCTGTAATATCTGTGGGTTTGTGAGTCCCTCTCTTCCGATCACTGCCTGGTCACAGCTTCAGCTTCTCTTTTCCCTCAGGTATGCCGCCTCTGGTTTTCTAGCACTTTCTTAACTGCGTCTCTGTGCCGTAAAGGGGCGCTGAGAGACAAAGGCTCTATTTACTAACTTCAGTGAGTCCAGGGCACTAATAGGCTCTATGGACATTTGTGCAGCACTGACATTTTCCCTTACCTAGGCTGATACCCCAATTTTAATAACCTTAATATATGTTTTGTCCAACCATGACACAGACTTCAGTTAAATCACTGATCCTGCTATTATGTTTAAAATGAGGGAACACAATACCTTACGCTTAGTGAATGCTTTATAATTTCCAGAGTATTTTCTCATGTATTCTAGTTATTGTTTATTCTCCACAGTCACTGTAATATTCCGTATTCATTATCTTCATTTAAAATCACAAAGACGGTCAGCTAATTTTCTCAGAGTTAATAAGCTTGTCAGTACTAACCGTAGAACTGTAACCCAGGACTATAACCTCATATCTAGGACCCTTTCAGTTATTCCATGATGTTGCCTATAACTCACAAACATCAACAAAACCTACAAAATTTTAAGACAGATACTATCTGTCTGTTTTTAAACCCTTCATATTTATTTTGGCGCTAAGGCCAGCACCCTTATGTGCTCTCTGAAGCAAGTAGGTATGATGTCATTTTTTTTTTTTTTTTTTAAGGTTGACTCATAGGCAACTAGAGAAAAGAATGTACATGTGCATTTAGGGGATTTCAAGTTCAGTAATTCAATCCAACACATATTTATCGGGTATTTATTTCTACCAGGTGCTGGAGATGTAATAGTAAAGAAGACAGACATGGTTTCTGTCCTCATGAAGCTTCAAGGCTAATGGAGAAGGCAATTATAATAGCAAAAAGAACTACAATGAAGTAGATAACATTCGTTTCTTTCAGTGTTCTTTTCAGGCATTGCACAGTCTCTCTCTTTTATTGGAGAGGAAATGGAGGCACAGAAAGATTGAGTAACTTGCCATATGACACACAGTAAGGGGTAGAGCTAAGACTTGAATCTAGCCACTCTCAACAGCAGCATTTTGCTACTTTACAGGTACTACAGGGTTGATGTCAAAGAGAACGCACACAGACTACTTCAGATGACAAGGGGTCATTGTAAGGAGATCTGAAAAACTGCAACAGCATGGGAAACCTAGACAGCTATCCCTCTGGGTCCCAGGACTTTCAAACTGGGGCCTAGAGCAGGCCTTCTCTTTGCCTACCACCCCACCTCCATTGCTGGACAGTCTGGTTTGCTGCATCCCATGCGGTGCGTCTCTGGCAAGGGTTATCTTGTTCCTGCCAATACGTTTATTGCCTTTGACCCCACACGCTGACCCCTTGCTCACTGTTTTTCAACTAGGGTGCAGGACTCATTTCAGAGAACATATAGGGCAGAAGCCACAACAAGTGTATGGAGAAAGCAACTCCCTGGGGTTGTGTTTTTGAAGGGGTCTGTGGGGTTGACGGGTAAGGACACAGGCATTTACTTCTCTCAGGGGAGCAGCGCTGAATTGCTGACGACAGTCCTCATTATTATTATGATTATTATTTTATTTATTTTTGCTGTACGCGGGCCTCTCACTGCTGTGGCCTCTCCCGTTGCGGAGCACAGGCTCCAGACGCGCAGGCTCAGCGGCCATGGCTCAAGGGCCCAGCCGCTCCGCGGCATGTGGGATCTTCCCGGGCCGGGGCACAAACCCGCGTCCCCTGCATCGGCAGGCGGACTCTCAACCACTGCGCCACCAGGGAAGCCCCTCATTATTTCAACTCCATCATCGCATCTTCACCACAAGCATGAGGCTGGTCTGCTTCATTCTTCTACATCCTTAGCACAGAGTAGACACTCGATACATATTTACTGAATAAATGAAGCAAGTACAGTTATCACTACAGACACAGGACTTTGTTTATGTCATAGACTTTGTTAACAATAAGGGGTTTAACTTGAATCCTGAAGAAACTGATCATCCAGGTAAGCAAACTCCAAATGTTTGGTAGACCCAGACTGAGGTGGAGAGGAGCCGCAGTAAGAGAGGGAGGGAGGGATTAAATTTAGAACTTTAACACAAAGGTTTATCATGGTTAAATTTAGATTGGTGTCTACATCAGAGGTATTCACCCTAGATGAGTGAAATTACATGGAAGCCACCACATATATATATATATATATATATATATAAAATTGTGATAAATGGGGATGCACTGGACGAGGGTCAGGAGATAAAAATAAGTCAAGGGCAATTTACTGTGAACAGTGATCAGCTTCCTACAAGAGCATATAGATTTGCCACAGTTTCCTCCAGTATTTGTCTGTTCCCTTCCACTAGTCTTACCAAGTGGGTAAGTCCTGGGTTCAACAGTCCCGGGTTCAACACTGATTAGAGAGAAGAGATGGTAACTCATGACCAGAACCATCTTCACCAACTTATAATTCACAATGAATCTTTAAATATTCAAAGAAGGAAGGAAAATAACATCAGTTGGCACCTTCTCAGGAATGTTAGGCACTTTACATTCATTGCTTAATCTTTCAACAACTCAGTGAGGTAGGTGGTATATCCCTGTTTTAGAAACAGAGATCGACAGAGTATCCTTTCCTCTGCCCACAGCAGTTTAGGTAATATGCTCAAATTTACAGGAAGAGATATATACAAAGTCAGGTCTGTACTTACTCCAAAGCATATATATTGTATCCCTTGTTGAAAAAAAAAATTAAATGTCCCCTTAAGTATATTTTATTAGTTATTTGCTTCTCCTGTTTCTGAATTTCTTGAGGTGTGTTTACTTATGAAAACTGGCAGAAGAAGTGACTCGCTCTGTACACAGAATAAAATCCGAGTCCATGGTTCTCATTCACAGTAACTGCAGAAAGTCTGTATTCTAATTTAGGGCCACTTACAATGGATTCAGTACACATACTTGGTTGGTTTATTGAAAATGCCATCCTGGAATCTCTGGGTTTCCTTTTCAAAGAAAATTAAATCCCACACATTTTTTTACACTCTTTGCTTTGTGTTTGTGTGTTTGTTTTTTCAGATTACTGTTAGAGGATGTGGGAATGGACATCCCCTTTGAGGAGGGAATGCTGAGTCCCAGTGCTGCAGACATGAGGCCTGGTGAGAAAGCGTTCATTCATTTTCTTCAGCAGTGTTCTATATCCAAACGTGTTCATTATTCAGTGAGAGAACCATTTCCTGTGCATCCAACTTGTGATATCAGTGATAAAAGTGAAGAGAGGAAAAAAATCTGTGTGAGGAAGGTGTTAGGCTTGATGTGGTTAATTTCAGAGTTGACTTGAATCATCACCTAGTGTGGGCCACCCTTTATTTCCTGGGCCATGCCTGGATCTGCCAGTGTTTTCAGTTCCTGTGATAACTGGCTGCTGTTTATCATAATACCAAATTCTAACATCTAAGTTCACCTAATTTATACTTAAGTGTGAGAATATTTAAAATTAGCGATTTAATATTAAGGATGCTCAGTATCCTGATTATTAAAAAAGAAAAACAAACAAAAAACCCCAAACTACGCTTTACAACCCAAGGCATATACAAAAAGGAATTTAAAAATTTCAGTTGCAACCTATATGACTCTCACTCTGTACTAGGTTCACTCCTTTGCACTGTACCAGCTACAGGATCATACCAAGATCCTGAACCCTGACATTATCAGTCAAGCCTAGAATTGAGAAAGGAGTCAATTTTTTATTTCTGTCCAAGTATTTAAAGTGCATTCTTCAAAGTACTAATCATGTGACATAACTATTCTTAAGTGTTCTATGGCCAAATAAGCACGGTAGCCACCATACGTCTGCTCCACTCTTCAAGGTCCACAATTCACTTTTTATTAAAAAAAGTGAATTGTGGGAATTCCCTGGCAGTCCAGTGGTTAGAAATCTGCACTTCCGCTGCAGGGGGCCCAGGTTCGATCCCTGGTCGGGGAACTAAGATCCCACAAGCCACGTGGCGTGGCCAAAAAACCCCCAAAAATGTTATATACGTAACATTTCTACCATCACAAAAAATTTCTTTCGGGCAGCACAGCTCTGAGAATCCCTGTAATATGGAAACCCAATGTTTTACAAACTGACGGATCAATAGAAACATTTTTTCAAGTAATACGTAAAAACATTACATGGAACACAGTTTAGGTGTTGTCTATACAGAAAAAAAACAATCTTAATGACAAAGAAACAGTGTGAACTTCCTTAGGACAAGAGACAAGACTAGAGTTAGAATTCCAGAATTGGTGGGTATACCAGATGGCCTTCAAAACATTTTGTGATAGGGAATCCTGAAATTTTTTTGTTAAGGTATCTCTCTAACATTGTTTAGTTGGGATCAACTTGGTTAAAAATGACTTCTCCAGCTCTGCTTCTGTTAAGTGAAAGGCTCTTGAACAGCAAGATGCATATTAACAGTGAAAGAGTGGGAGCTAATTCCATGAGCCTTACACGAGGAAACTATCACTACGGTACAGGAACCGACGTCAAGCAGTATTGGCATAAGAAGTAACGAGTGCTTGATCAAGGAATGTAATCTGGGAGGGTACCTCAGTTTTATTACAAAAAAAAAAAAAACCAGCCAAAGAAAGTTCACAACAGAGTTGTCAGGAACTAAAGAGACGTATTTGGGGAGTGTCTGTAAACATTACAGATAAAGTTTGTATCCTCCGTTTCAGAGGAATAAAGTCTACATGAATCACTATAAGTTATGTGTAAAGCTTAACTGTTTTTCTTAAGTAATATGCATCATAAAAACTTTGATTCAGTAGTATATCAATGTCAAGTTCTCAGACCTGAACAGGGCAGTTCTAAAAACTAGATCTCTGCTCCCACTTCCTATTTCTGCATGGCCAGGGCTGATGTAGCCGGGGTGAGCCAGTACTGAGGCCTGCTGGCCAAGAGTGGGGTCTAAATCCCACACGAGGACTTTTAGCAGGTGTGTCTTTGCTGAAAGGGCCTTAAAATTGTTTTTCACTGGGGCTCACACCCACTGTTGGCAGCCATGTGTATGGTCTAATAATGTTGCTCTTGATCTCTTTAGAACCTCCTAATTCTCTGGATCTTAATGGCAGTCATCCTCAGAGAATCAAACTCACAGCCCCAAATATCAATCTGTCTCTGGATCAAAGTGAAGGGTCTGTTCTCTCTGATGATAACTTGGACAGTCCAGATGAAATTGATATCAATGTGGATGAACTCGATACCCCTGATGAAGCAGACTCTTTTGAGTACACTGGGCATGGTAAGTTGCCAAGTTGGCAAGGCCAAAGTTAAGTGAAAAGTGAAAGATTATCTAATCTTATCTAATGTCATCTAAGTGGCTTTAGGAACAAACCTCTCGTTGTGTTGCTGGTGGCTCCTTTCTGTGATTTCTAGAAGCTTCTGTTTGTATCTCAGGTCATAGGTGGACATGATGGACGGTTTAGAGCTTGACAGAACAGGTATGGCTCACAGAGGTCATACATAGCCATCACTCCTTTGTTAAACCCCTACTTTATGCCAGGCCTTGTGCTTGGCTGGGGTTGTAGGGCCATGTTACATGCTGTGTTATAAGTATTACATGTAGGGCCATGTTACATGCTGTGTTATAAGAAAATTGGGACTGGGTTTGCAGAGAAAGAGAATTTAATCTGGAAGATAAAATTAGAGGTGGAAAAATTAGAGCTTACCAGTTTCTCTGTACAAGCTCCCACTGTCTGGAATGTTCTTGCCCACAGATCCTACCTGGGTGGCTCCTTCTCTTTATTCAGATCTTAATCAGATGTCATCTTCTCAGAGGCCTTCCCTGACCTCTGTAATCAAAGGCATTCCCCACACCACCACCTAGTCACTCTCTATCCCAGTATTCACTTTATTTTCCATGTGTCACACTAATTGAAATCATATCATTTAACTATTTGCTTGCATCTCTATTTTCTTTCTCTTCCCACTAGAATGTCTGCTCCACAAGGTCAGGGACTTTCTTATGTTTAGTGCTATATCCCCAATAAAGCAGGAAGGAAGGAGGGATGGGACAGGGTGTGCTGGGGGAAAAATAAAAAGGAAGAAAATTGGGGCCTCCCTGGTGGCGCAGTGGTTGAGAGTCCGCCTGCCGATGCAGGGGACACGGGTTCGTGTCCCAGTCCGGGAAGGTCCCACATGCCGCGGAGCGGCTGGTCTCGTGAGCCATGGCCGCTGAGCCTGCGCTCTGCAGCGGGAGAGGCCACAACAGTGAGAGGCCTGTGTACTGCAAAAAAAAAAAAAAAACGGGAGAAAATTAAAAGCTGCTGGATCAAACACTGGCACTCCTGATATGATTACCAGTCTTATTTTAGTTCTTTCTCTTGCTCAATGAAATTGCGTTTAGGAAATATATACATATACAAAGCACTTGCTTTAAAAAATGGCATCATGTAGTTTCAGTTTTACAGGGTGGCATTCGCTGACTTTGTAGTATTTGAATTTGAAAGTAAGAGAATCCTGGCTACAGCTACTGCTTTGATATACTTTGAAAATGATTAAAAAAGAAATACCACAATTGAATGATGCCCTGACTTATTTAGAGCTATACTGATTTCAGCAGTTTCTTTCATAGAAGAACACAGTTATGAAATTAGGAGAGTCATCCTCAAATTACTTTCATCATCAAATTACTTAAGTCAACCAATAGTCATTCAGCAACCAGGGCTATAACCACAACCAGCATAGATTCAGACCCTGCCTTCACAGAGTGTAAAGCTTTATTTCCTCAAGCTAAGAAAACAGGAAGTGGCTAAACTACTTGTATTACAGATGATCATGTTTAAGTAGAGATTTTACATTGCATTTTTATCATGTTCTTGGATTTTTATAGTTATCAGGATATTTGACCCTGTAGGTTGAAATACACAAATAGGAGGTGAAAGGTCTTGAATTCATATTCTTTTCTGCCATCTCAGTCACTCTTCCCCAGCTACTCCATCCTTTCCAGCTGACCCCAGCTCTCCCAGCCCTTCTTCTGCTAATAGATCTTCAAGTGTAAGAATCAAGCATTAACTTAAAATCCCAGAGAAGACAGCTGTGGCAGGACCCTGCTCGCCCCTCCCTCTCCTCCCCCTGTACTTCCCTGTTGCCCTGGAGAGCTGTGTCACACCACATCTGAACCTTTTCTTATTATAAATAGTAAAACTGTCAAGCAAAGTGGCGGTGGCTGAGCAAACTGGTAATTAAAGCTGCCACTTGCCGACACAGTTCTTTTTATTTAGTCGACACAGTTATGCTGAAAGAACCAGATTAACAGCCACAACCCTGCTTTTAGGTCTTAAACTCAAAGGAGAGAATTTTAATGTAAGTTGAATTTTAAGTCCACCTTGAGTTTCATATGAAAGATGTATGTTCAGACACTGTTTTAAAAACAACATTAAACATTGAAAACACCAAGTGCCTCTGAATAGCTATATTTTATAAACATGCAGATATAGATAACTGACTATAAAGAGAGAATACATTAGCGTCCCAAAGTACGAAATGAATGTTTGGAAAGCTGCATGGTTTTCTTGTTTGTTGTGTGAGCATTCTGAACTAGGCATATACATTCTAAACAAAATTGGAGTTTTTAAGGCACAGGCTTTCAAGAGTGTTCGGTCAGTAATTAATTTTATTTAATGAACACTTTTCACAGTGCTTACTGTGTGCCAGGATCTGTGCTAGGTGCATTATAAATATTAACTATATTAATGCTCACGTCAAATCTATGAATGGGTATTATGTTACCCCCAGAGGTTAAGCAGTTCACCTAAGGTCACATAGCCAGTAAACGTCAGAGCCAGCATTCAGAACCTGAGTTGTTGTCCCCGACTCCTGGGCCACGCTCTCTCCATAAATATACTGACAGTGAATAGGAGGATCTTTTACTAGGTTAGGCTAGCGCACCTGAAGTCAAGCCTGGTGACCCATCCTCACATTTACATTCCCTTTTATCCAGCCATTTTCCGGTGACTTGAGGGCCCTTAATTTCTCAAGTGCCTGAAGGATGTTTACACCATTTGCCTGTTTTATTCATTTGATGATCACCAAACACTGCTGCCAGGTTATTTGCCCACAGTGTGATTTTGCTTATGGAAAATTTCTGAAGCTCACTATCAAAAGATGTTAAATTAGTCTTCCCTCCCAAGCTATTTTCTTGAATAATTGTGTCCAAATATCGTTCAAAGCACCGGCATAATTAAGGCTTGACTTCCTTTGATATTCAGAAGTGCCAAAGATATCAGAAATATGTAGATAGTGAAGGATTTAACAGGCCAGTCTTTCATATTAAGGGAGATCTGAGCTTTTTTTTTCTTTTAATACTTTATTATACTAATCCTATAAACTTAAAAATATCCAAAGGTCAGAAAATTGATGATGACCTATTTCTGTTTTCCAAACCAACCGCAGAGTTATTTTTACCGTAATTCAGGTCTCAGCAAAGCCATTTCATAAGGGAAATGGAAAAATGATAGAGAATTTTAGCCTGAATATTTCTGATAAGGACATTATAAGAAACACTTATGCGCTCTTATATTTTTTCTTCCTAGGCTAAGCGATGTTTAGTGACCTCGTTTAAGCTATCTTTTCTAAAACTAACCCCTAATGACAGACAGTTTCCTATGTGAATAAGATGCCCTAACATTTTTTCCACATAATCAGATAGTCACTTCATGTAACTTCCTTATCTGCAGTCTTCCATTATTTTCACAGCCTACAGGCAACCAGCTTATAAAATCAATTCCCTGTTTTAACTCTGCATATTAACTAGTCAAGTGTTAAGGCTTATTCCGTTTTACCCACAAGCAACCTTATGCCATAATGATAATGTGGTATGAAAGGATGATGTTTTCCTTGTATTTCTGTATGCTGAGTTTTCACATTCAAATTAACTACGTACCTGTTGTCACCTGAAGAACTTTAAAGACTTTCTTAGCTGGGTACAGGATGTCTTTCCTCTAACAAGTAAAAGTGCAAACCCGGGGGGCGGAGTGTATGAAAAAATGGAAGTGGGAAGACCATTGAGCAAGTTACTCTTGCTGCCTGGGACTAAGACGTACCTAGGACTCTAACAATAGCAAAGAAGATGGAGAAAGCCCATGTTTGAACCCCGGCTATGCTCTTTCCAACTGTACTGAACTATACTTCAACAGGAAAAAAGTGAAGAATTTTCTCAGTTTGTGATACTGGCAAAAGATGAAGCTGAACTTAAGCTTCATTCTATCAGGAAGGGTCCCTAGAAATATGTTCACATCATTATATGCTTTTGTAAAAGTTTGAAGAAAAAAAAAAAAGAAAAGAGTATTTTCCTTAAAAAGCTCCCTCCCCCCAAAACTATATATACTTCAGGCTCAAACAAACCTGAATCCACATTGGATACTAAGTAACATAAAAGGGAGAGATGAAAGGTATATTAGGAATGAAAGTTAAAAGCTAGTTTATAAATCTCTGGGTATTTAGCATAATACTAAACATGTCTTGAATGATGACTGTCATTTAGAAAGCACTCCTCCTACAAATTAAATTAGTTACATTCAACCTAATGTTCTCTAAATCAATAGTCGAGATTAATACATAGCATGTTCAGGATTAAATTATGCCTAATGTTAGTGATCAAATATGTCATGAATAATACCTAACCTCATTTTCTTCTGGGAGTGATTTCTAACATTTAATACAAATAAAGAGGCTCTTTGGCTTAAAAAAAAAAAAAAAAGTTCAAACATAATGAATGTCTTTTAAGGCATTTTCAGACTGTTCCCATTATCAGTGCAAGATCACAACATAGAAAGCTAGTCCCCTTTACAGATGTATGTCCCTACTGGAGGCCACAGCTGGCCTCATGGCCACATCTTCTGTTAGTCTGTATGATCACCAACAGTGGACTCTCCACTGTGATCTGTTAGCACAGGATATTCAGGAGCCTGTGTACTAAATCATCTCACCAAAGGCAAAAGAAAATGTTCAAGTTGACTTCTCCCCTGTGTACCAAGGCTTAATTGATTTCAACAGTCGCCAGGGAGAAAAGCCTGTTATTCAGAAAAGGAGACAAAGAAAATCAAGCATTTCTTAGTGAAGAGAGCATGAGACCAAACATTAAATTTGGAGGGCCTGGGGATAGAGAGTTAAATGAGACCAGAAAATTTTGCAAATAGTGAGAAAATGATAGCAATGGGAGGACGGTAATTTATAGTTGTAGCAGAAGAATTTTTTTTTAAAGTAGTTTTCTCATATCTTTAAAATTTAATTTAATTTTTTATTTTATTTCTGGCTGCGTTGGGTCTTCATTGCTGCACGTGGTCTTTCTCTAGTTGCGGCAAGCGGGAGCTGCTCTTCCTCGCGGTGGGCGGGCTTCTCATTGCGGTGGCTTCTCTTGTTGTGGAGCTCGGGCTCTAGTCACGCGGGCTCAGCTATTGCGGCACATGGGCTTAATAGTTGCAGTGCGTGGGCTTAGGAGTTGTGGCCCACAGGCTATAGGGCGCACGGGCTTCAGTGGTTGTGGCGTGCGGGCTTCAGTAGTTGTGGCTTGCGGGCTCTAGAGCGCAGGCTCAGTAGTAGTGGTGCACGGGCTTAGGTGCTCCACAGCATGTGGGATCTTCCCAGACCAGGGATTGAACCTGTGTTCCCTGCATTGGCAGGCGGATTCTCAACCACTGCGCCACCAGGGAAGTCCCAGAATTATTATTAAGTTTGGGAAGATCCATTAATTAAAGGGAGTAAAATAAAGCTACTTTTACTTCCTACTAGCTTAGATTGTTGACTTCCAGAATTGAACACCTTAAGACAATGTACTGAACACCTAGCTCTTATATAACTTTATTTCATTTATATCAGTCAGAAGAGGTGGGAAAAGGAGGAGACATACCAACTTGGCCATGCTTTCTCTGAAACATTAGGAGTAACATTTGATAGAAAGGTCCAGCCTCGAGCTTCTTTTTATTGAAGTATAGTTGATTTCCAATGTTGTGTTAATTACTGCTGTACAGCAAAGTGATTCAGTTATACATAGATATATACATTCTTTTTTTTATATTCTTTTCCATTATGGTTTATCACAGGATATTGAATATAGTTCTCTGTGCTGTACAGTATGACCTTGTTGTTGATCCATCCTATATATCATAGTTTGCATCTGCTAATCCCAAACTCCCACTCCATCCCTCCCCCGACCCCTCTCCCCCTTGGCAACCACCAGTCTGTTCTCTATGTCCGTGATTCTGTTTCTGTTTCACAGATAGTTTCATTGTGTCATATTTAAGATTCCACATATAGGTGATATCATATGGTATTTGAATTTCTCTTTCTGACTTACTTCACTTAGTATGAGAATCTTCGGGTACATCCATGTTGCTGCAAATGGTATTATTTCATTCTTTTTTATGGCTGAGTAGTATTCCATTGTATATATGTACCACATCTTCTTTATCCATTCATCTGTTGATGGACGTTTAGGTTATTTCTATGTCTTGGCTATAGTGAATAGTGCTGCTATAAACATAGGGGTGCATGTATCTTTTTGAATTACAGTTTTGTCTGGATATATGCCCAGGAATGAGATTGCTGGATCATATGGCAACTCAATTTTTAGTTTTCTGAGGAACCTCCGTACTGTTTTCCACAGTGGCTGCACCAACTTACATTCCCACCAACAGTGTAGGAGGGTTCCCTTTTCTCCAAACCCTCTCAAGCATTTACTGTTTGTAGATTTTTTAATGATGGCCATTCTGACTGGTGTGAGGTGATACCTCATTGTAGTTTTGATTTGCATTTCTCTAATGATTAGTGATGTTGAGCATCCTTTCATGTGTTTGTTGGCCATCTGTATGTCTTCTTTGGAGAAATGTCTATTTAGGTCTTCTGCCCATTTGTGGATTGGGTTGTTCGTGTTTTGGTTGTTGAGCTGTATGAGCTGTTTGTATATTTTGGAAATTAAGCCCTTGCATTATTTGCAAATGTCTTCTCTCATTCTATAGGTTGTCTTTTGTTTATGGTTTCCTTTGTTGTGCAGAAGCTTGTAAGTCTGATTAGGCCCCATTTGTTTGCTTTTATTTCTACTGCCTTGGGGGACTGACCTAAGAAAACATTGGTATGACTTATGTCACAGAATGTTTTGCCTATGTTCTCTTCTAGGAGTTTTATGGTGTCATGTCTTATGTTTAAGTCTTTAAGCCATTTTGAGTTTATATTTGTGTATGGTGAGAGGGTGTGTTCTAACTTCACTGATTTACATGTGCCAGCCTCAAACTTCTATGCCAAAATGAATAATAATGCTGTTTTTAAAAGTAAACTGTAGGAAAATGTTTGTGTACATGTATACATACTTTTAAGGTAGGAGTGTCGTGTCCTTTCTTACTATGATACAACAATCAAAAAGCATACAGACAAAAACTGATAGATTCAACTATATAAAAATATATTTCTATTTGGGAAAAATCACAAATTCAAAAACTAAGCACAAGGCAGGAAAATAATTGCAGTACATGACAAAGTTCTGTATAAAGAACTCCAAAAAATCAGTAAGGACCACAATAGGCAAAGGATTTATCAGGTGCCTCCCTGTCAGTAAGAGAAATATAAATAACCAATAAACACTTAATAATTCTCACCTTCTTTAATAATTTAATATACATTAAAACAACAAAGAGAGAAGTTTCACCCTAAATTTTCAACAATTAAAAACTTTGATAACCTCCAGTGTTGTTTTTTTAATAAATTTATTGATTTTTAAAATTTTTGGCTGCATTGGGTCTTCACTGCTGCACAGGGGCTTTCTCTAGTTGTGGCAAGCGGGGGCTATTCTTTGTTGCGGTACATGGGCTTCTCATTGTGGTGGCTTCTCTTGTTGCGGAGCATGGGCTCTAGATGCGTGGGCTTCAGTAGTTGTGGCGCACGGGCTTCAGTAGTTGTGGCACGCGGGCTCAGTAGTTGTGGCGTGCAGGCTCAGTAGTTGTGGCGCATGGGCTTAGTTGCTCCGTGCATGTGGGATCTTCCGGGACCAGGGCTCGAAACCATGCCCCCTGCGTTGGCAGGCGGATTCTTAACCACTGTACAACCAGAGAAGTCCCGCCAGTGGTTTTAATAGTGTGAGCAAATAGGTACTCTCAGATATTTTGGTGTGATATATTCAAGGGCAAAAATGCTCATAAAGCCTTTCAGTGCTTAGACCCTCTGACCCAGCATTCCATTGCTAGAAAGGTAACCTGTAGCAATATGTGCACAAAAGAGATAAGACACCTTTACAGGGATACTTATTGCAGCAAAGTCTTTATAAGGAACAACAACCCATAAAATAGAATAAAACTAAATTTCCATTGCTATGGGACTGATAAACTAAAAGACATCAGTAAAACCGAATACTCTAGGGCTATTTTTAAAAACGAGCAGGGTTTATATTCACTGAGATGAAAAGAAGCCCATGCTGTGTTATTAGGTGGAAGCACATTGTAGAACAGTAGGTACAGAACATGCAGAAGACAGAGATTAATCACACTTTCTGGGAAAAAAAAAGTATGTTTGTGCCCATGAGTATAGAAAGAAAACTACGTATCAAACAAAAATGAGTGAGAGAGGCATTGGTGATTTCTGCTGTTTCCCTGAACAATTTCTGGCATCTTCTGATCCATAGTCAGATGTGTTATCTATCGCACCACTAGCCCCCACCCAACAATTTCTGTATTGCTTGTACTTTTATTAACGTGTTTTATTTTTATAACAAGCAAAGAGAACAGAGTATACAGAGAAAATTTTTTTTTTAACGAAGTAGCCTCAACAGAAGCACGCAGAAAACAAAACAACCCCACACAGATCACCAGGGTCAACGTAGAGCAGGCCAGAAAGCCCCAGACAGGGTGAAGAGGGGTTGGTGGGTGGTGAGTACATTGCAGAGAAGAGCAGGTGTGTACAAGGACCTCAGAAGACAAACCCGCATCAGAGCCCAGTGGGAAAACAGGGTCCTGGGAAGGGAGCGGAGAGGAGCATCTGAGGGTCCTACCCCACGTGGGAAGGGAGAAGCAGGAAGGGATCCCAGAAAGGGAGTCCAGGGCAGATGGATGGATTTGCACAAGTGACACAGCGCTTGATCTGAAACCAAGGTTGCTGCTTTCCCATCCTGAGTAAGCTGCAAGCGCTGGTGGGAATGCAGAGAAAGCCAGAGTGATTGCAAGGCTCTGCAGGTGGTAGTAGCTGTTGGTGTTGGCATAAAAGGCTAGGATTGCTTCCCAGCTGGACTCCATTTTGCTATTCTAAGTCACAGGTAATTACACACGTTTGAATTTGTCTTGCGGGATCTTCTGGAACATAATGGCTCTGTTGTGGCTCCCTTACAGGTTACCTATACTTCCAGGAACTTGTCCAAGCTTTATTTATCCACTCACCCTCCCAAGTTTTACTGAGGGCTCTGTGCAGGGTTTCAAGCTAAGTGTTGAGTGGGTTGGTGGAGGCAGATATTAAAGATGATTCTGGCACAATTTCTTAGCCCAAGGAACTCACTGCCTTATAGTAAAATAAATGAGAATGAGACAGTTACACATTCAAGGTACAATGTGATAGCTCAGAAGAGTAGAAAAGGTAAGGGTCTGATTGTATTTGCTTCCTAACTCTGTGACCTGAGGTAGTTACTTCAGAGTTTTTGCATTGGTATCATGTCTGCTATAGTATCTACTGTTGTGCCTGCTACACGGTAGATGCTTAATAAATACTGCTGTTATTATTATCAAAGTGCCACTAAAAGAATACAAGTGGAGTATAAATCAAAGGTAATTTCTCATGAAATGGAAACTTAAGAATGATAACATCTGAAAGAATTATTGTGAAATCTATAAACAATCCTTTTTTCCAAGTCACTTAAACATACATAGAATACCCATTGTTAAATTCTACTAGCACTTGAAGTAAAAATGGAAACAATTGTTGCTTATTCTTTTAAGAAAACTAAATATGGTTGCTTTTCTCTTGATGCACAAGAATGGGTGGTAAATTTCTCCCCCAAGAATGCTCAGTGGGCTTTTTCATTGCCTTGGGCACCCGCAAGTAAGAGTCTTGTGAATTTTTGGCCTTGGAGCACTTCTGGTCTACGAGGTTGTTTCTCACTTACTGTAAAACCTTTGTGTAGCATATTTTGAAAAATGTATAGGAAGTAATATTGAATTAATGTCCAGATGCACTCCCAGTAGACAAGGGGATGCAACCCCACTGTAGGAGTCTTAGAGTGGGGGTCTAGGCTGGCGGTATCGTCAAGATACTGAGCTGAGGGCCCCCAAAACACTCTGAGCACTCAGGATACACCAAGAAATGTGGCGCAAGGAAAATAGGGCCTGATGAATAGCCTTTCACCCCATCAGAAAGACCTGCAGTCTACAGCTTATAGGATCGAGGATGAGTTAGCACCAGCCTATGCCCCCTTGGACCACTGCAGACACAAGACAGCTCTAGCTCTTTTCCTATCCCCACCCTCCGTTGTTGTTCAGTCAGTCAATCAATAAGACTTCACTGAGTGTCCTTTATGTGATCAGGATGGTGTCAAGCTCTATCAGAGTTGTACAGAACAGGGAGCTCGGGTTGACTCTGCCAGGAGGTCGCTAGTTGCTGAACTGCCTCACCTGTGGAGGTCTTTCTTCTTTATCCCTGCTCTATGCTTCATTTCCAGAGGATCACACAGCCAACAAAGATTCTGGCCAAGAGTCAGAGTCTATTCCGGAATATACGGCAGAAGAGGAGCGAGAGGACAACCGGCTGTGGAGGACCGTGGTGATTGGAGAACAGGAGCAGCGGATTGACATGAAGGTCATCGAGCCCTACAGGAGAGTCATTTCTCATGGAGGTAGGTGAGCTCTGCAAACCTGGGAAGCAAGCAGCGGGGCGGCCATACAGTTTTTATAAGAAAACAAAACTAGGGTTCTCTGCAGCATGACCTCCCAAGACCCTATCAGGCAGTCAACGTTCAGGGCACTGTAGAGCTGAGCGTATTATTTCATACTCGATTCAATGAACACTGGAAAGCTTACTATGCAAAAGTAACTTTCCAATGTGAAAAATGCCTTTCGCACTGCATACCTGATAGCTATCCTCTTCTGTGCAAATTTCTTGAAAGCCATAGTTGTCCAATTTAATAGTGTGTTTGGAATTCATGTTGTAGGGTTTAACTGAATTGTTTTCAAGTCTGTTTTCTACATGGCCTGCAGTAAGAGGTGCTTTTAATTCCAGACCAATCTTTGGAATCCTCTTCAGAAGCTTTAGGAAATCTTTTTAGTCTTAGCCTGGTCCTTTTTTTCTCCCTAGCTGAAGTTTGCTTTTCTATAAACTCCATTACATCTATGCCTAGGCATAGATGTAATGGACACATCTATGACAACAGCCCACCCCAGCCAAGATCTCCACCTGTTTCATGAGGGACAAGGGAGAGAAAAGGCTCTTTTGTATTTTCACCGCTTTCTTGGAGCTCCAGGAGCCTTGATTAATTTGGGACTCACAAAAAAATCACATGAGCTCAAGCGACACATTGAACGTTGTCAACTTCAGAATCCATAAATGGCTTTTTGGCTTTTTCTGCTGCATGCACAACTTCCCTGCAGTCCTGACGCCCCACCCTAACCACTCAGCTCTTCCAGGAAAAGTGTAAGCTGACAAGGCAATTGTTCTGTCTTCCTTATCGAGGACAGGGAAATAAGTGTCTTGGCGCTGCATTAAACCCGGAGCTTTGGTTTTCTAACAAGCAGAAGAATGTTTTGCCTTTTCCCTCCAACTTCCCTTCACCACAGATTTTCCCCATGCATTGCTACCTCCATGGAAGTATCAGGACCCCCCAGGGCCCCCACCCATGGTAGTGAAGGAAAATGCCCATAGGTGTCCCCGGCCCTGACCTTCCTTTCTCACCGCTTGCCCTGGAATGGTTATATGGCCCAGTGATAGCTCCTCTAAGGGAGACTTTCCCCACAGCCCTTTGGAATGAGAGCAGGCCTAATCTTGCTGAAAATGACAGACAGCTGGCCATAGAGTCAATCCTGTTGTTGTTCTAATGAAAACACAATCTGAACATCGTCCAGATCTCCCCAGAAGGTCACATCTCCTTTGCACCAGCCATCAGGTATTTTTGGTTTGTTTGCCTTTTAGAAAACAAAACAAAACAAAACATGACTATAAAATAGCTTATGCTCATTCCAAAAAGTACAAGATATATAGAAAAGTCTGTCATGCAGTGACAGTCCCTGTACATTTTTACCATTCAGGTCATAAATTAGAAGTCCTTAGAAGTCCCTTTGTTGTGAAGCAGGCAGTCACAAACCCCCAGGGCCCCCACCCATGGTAGTGAAGGAAAATGCCCATAGGTGTCCCCGGCCCTGACCTTCCTTTCTCACCGCTTGCCCTGGAATGGTTATATGGCCCAGTGATAGCTCCTCTAAGGGAGACTTTCCCCACAGCCCTTTGGAATGAGAGCAGGCCTAATCTTGCTGAAAATGACAGACAGCTGGCCATAGAGTCAATCCTGTTGTTGTTCTAATGAAAACACAATCTGAACATCGTCCAGATCTCCCCAGAAGGTCACATCTCCTTTGCACCAGCCATCAGGTATTTTTGGTTTGTTTGCCTTTTAGAAAACAAAACAAAACAAAACATGACTATAAAATAGCCTATGCTCATTCCAAAAAGTACAAGATATATAGAAAAGTCTGTCAAAGTCTGTCATGCAGTGACAGTCCCTGTACATTTTTACCATTCAGGTCATAAATTAGAAGTCCCTTTGTTGTGAAGCAGGCAGGCTCACGGCTTCACAAGAGATAACTTAGCCTGTTATTATAAGGCTAAGTTATCTCTTGTTACCCCAGCAGACTCACCTGCTTATGCTTTCATCCACAGTGAAGTTAGGCGGGTTGGATGGGTGGGTTGAGCCCATTGTTCTGTTGCCTGAATCAGGAGAGAGTGATTTTCATCAGCACACCCGGGTCAGAAAAAGCCACTGCTTCCGCCTGTCACATTCTTTGTGAAAACACCCGATATCTCAGGGATAACCTGGTTTGCTGTGCCCTCCATCCCCACCACCTCCTCCCCTTGGCATCTGCTCCTCCCCTTTCTGTGTTGTGAGCTCCTTTTTTGTCTGGGTAACTGTCTGGTTTGTTGGAGAGAGAAGGCCACCTCTCCTCTCCCTGGCTCCGCCTCGGCCTTCTCCAGGTGCTGGCTTGCATGAATGTGCCTCCGGCTGCACCCACCGGAATGTTAGGGAGATGCCACCTCTTCCTACGCCCTGACCAGCTTTTTTGCTCGGGAGGTAAAGACAGTTCACATGTTACTTCTGAATTTGCCAAAGCTTTGTCTGCTGTCTTAGAAGCTCATACCACTTTCTCAGACCTCAATGATCTGAGAAAGTCACGCTCCCTAGTTACCAGTCCACTGAGTTTGTCATCCTGGCTTCTGATGAGCATTTTAAAAAGCAGCACTCCAGAGTGAACAGAGATGTTGTTTTGGTGTCTTGCATTTTGCTGTGAGGAAGTTATCCCACTCAGGCCAGTAGGGAAGTGCCGGCTGTTAGGTGCTCTGGGCAGCACGACTGCAAGATGGGGGTGATGAAAAGCGCTGCTTAAGTTTGCTGCAAGAGTGTCCACACCAGCTGGGAACATCTGTGTGTGAGACCAGGATTTGAACAAATATTTCAGCCTTCAGCTCTACTGACCTCCACATGAGCTATGGCCAGAGGCCCTGTCCACAATGTGGAAGAATAGGGTTCAAGACCTGTCTTGGCCACTGATTAGTCTGTGATCTTGGTACATCACTTAACTCCCCTGGGCCTCAGTTACTTCATCAGTCAAGAAAGGATGATCTCAAAGCCATGTCACCTCCTGTGAGCCCATGAGTAATATCCCTGCCATCTGCTTAAGTAGAAAAGCAAAGAAAAAGAAGTCTGGGTGGTTTGGATTAGCCAACAGTGAGGGGTCACTCTGAGGCCAGAATTGGCATTTTTGAGCCTGAAGCAGAGAACACAATTAGATAACCAAGGCCAGTCACACCAAAGCATTGTAATGAGGCGTTTCCTGTCTTGTGTTTTTACTTCTCTTATTTCATTATAGGAGACTCAGGTAACCTTCTCTGCAGTGTTGCTGGACAAATGATCCTGGAAAGGATGAGAAGAGTTGCAGGCTGGTGTGTGTGTGTGTATGTCTTGGTTGCGACTGTGGTATCTTTCCTTCTCTCTCCATTCCATTTGCTGGCCAGCAAACTTGTGTTACGTCCCTTTCATGCCTCTCTGTTCTCCCTCAGGTAAGGTTTGCATCGTTGCTTCCGAGGGTCTCAGGCGACACCACGGTGGGATAGCTCATGCACCTCAGCACACACACCCTGAATTCACCTCACCGTTACTGAGAAGAGAGTCTGATAAAATACATGTGTTAAAAAGCGAAACTTCACGTGAATTCTGCGTTTGCCGACAGGCAACTTCACTTGAGTCAGCTGCATATTTAGCGTAGAAATTAGGTTAGCTGACCCCTTTGGAGACACTGGCGAGGAACAAAATGCAAATGGTCCTGTTCATTCACGTTATTACACTTTGCCAGCAGTTGCTATCTGGAATAGCTCCAAAGCCTGACAACAACGGCACCTGCTCTTGATTTAGAAGAAAACTTTCACGAGGAAATCTTTTTCTCTTTCCTTCCTTACACGCTACATCTCCTCCTCTCCTCCTCTTTCTTTTGCCTCTTCTTCCCTTCCTACAAATCCTCTGCCCCAAAATGCAAAATCCATCATCATTTGTCAATTTCAGTGATTTTTTTATAGAAAGAGACAATCCCAGCTTAGTCATTGATCAGGAAGTGGTAAGTTGACCGTTGAGTATTCCTTTGGTTAAATAAACCCAAGCCAACGTGCTACTACAACATGCCAAGGACAGACAGCAGTAACACAATTGCCATTGTGAATTGCCATTTAGGATGACTTCTGAAGTACTGTTTATAAACCTCAGTCTTTCCTTTAAAAAACGACAACAACGTAGTCTTAGAAATTCTCCAGAAATAGAAAACTCAAAGTAACTGAGCGTCATAATCTTGCAATTATCCTGACACCCTGGAGTCAGACAGCTACATTTAGAAAGATGCTTTTGAAAGGATGCTTTTATAAAATTTTTTATTTTTTTAATCTAATTTTTATTAGATATTAGTGTATCGCTGATTTGCAATGTTGTGTTAGTTTCAGGAGTGATGTGTTAGTTTCAGCATGATTCAATTGTACATATACATATATCCGTTCTTTTTCAGATTCTTTTCCCATATAGGTTATTACAGAATATTGAGTAGAGTTCTCTGTGCTATACAGTAGGTCCTTGTTGATGACCTATTTTATATATGGTAGTGTGTATGTGTTAACCCCAAACTCCTAATTTTATCGCCCCCCCCTCCCCATTTCCCCTCTGGAAACTATAAGTTTGTTTTCAAAGTTTGTGATTCTATTTCTGTTATGTAAATAACTTCATTTATCATTTTTGTTATATTCCACATATAAGTGATATAATACTTGTCTTTCTCTGTCTCTGTCTTTCTCTTCACTTAGTATGATAATCTCTAGGGCTACCCATGTTGCTGCAAATGGCATTACTTCATTCCTTTTTAAGGCTGAGTAATATTCCATTGTATATATGTACCACATCTTCTTTATCCATTCCTCTGTCGATGGACATTTAGATTGTTTTCATGTCTTGGCTACTGTAAATACTGCTGCAATGAATATTGGGATGAATGCATCTTTTCAAATTATGTTTTTCTCTGCATATATGCCCAGGAATGGGATCGCTGGGTCATATGGTAGTTCAATTTTTAGTTTTTTAAGGAACCTGCATACTGTTCTCCATAGTGGCTGTATCAAATTACATTTCCACCAACAGTGTAGAAGGGCTCCCTTTTCTCTGCACGCTCTCCAGCATTTATTGTAGACTTTTTGATGATAGCCATTTTGACCAGTGTGAGGTGATACCTCACTGTAGTTTTGATTTGCATTTCTCTAATAACTAGCTTTGTTGAACATCTTTTCATGTGCTTTTTGGCCATCTGTATATCTTCTTTGGAGAAATGTCTATTTAGAGCTTCTGCCCATTTTTTGATTGGATTGTTTGTTTATTGGATAATGAGCTGCATGAGCTGTTTGTATATTTTGGGGATTAATCCCTTGTCAGTCACTTCATATGCAAATATATTCTCCCATTCTGTGGGTTGTGTTTTCATTTTGTTTATGGTTTCCTTTGCTGTGCAAAAGCTTGTTAAGTTTGATTAGTTCCCATTTGATTTTTTTGTTTTTATTTTCATTACTCTAGGAGGTGGATCCAAAAAGATATTGCTACGGTTTATGTCAAAGAGTGTTCTGCCTATGATTTCCTCTAAGAGTGTTATAGTATCTGGTCTTACATTTAGATCTTTAATCCATTTTGTGTATGGTGTTAGAGAATGTTCTAATTTCATTCTTTCATATGTAGCTGTCTGGTTTTCCCAGCACCACTACTGAAAAGACTGTCTTTTCTCCATTGTATATTCTTGCCTCCTTTGTTGTAGATTAATTGATCATAGGTGTGTGGGTTTATTTCTGGGCTTTCTGTCCTGTTCCATTGATTTATATTTCTGTTTTCATGTCAGTACCATACTGTTTTGATTCTGTAGCTCTGTAGTATAGTCTGAAGCCAGGGAGACTGATTCCTCCAGCTTCATTTTTCTTTCTGAGGATTGCTTTAGCTATTTGAGGTCTTCTGTGTTTCTATACAAATTAAAAAAATTTTTTCTCTACTTCTGTGAAAAATGCCCATGGTAATTTCATAGGGATAGCACTGAATCTGTAGATTGCCTTGGGTAGTATAGTCATTTTGACAATATTGATTCTTCCAATCCAAGAACATGGTATATCTTTCCACCTGTTTGTGTCATCTTCACTGTCTTTCATCAGCATCTTACAGTTTTCAGAGTACAGGTCTTTTGCCTCCTTAGGCAGGTTTATTCCTAGGTATTTTATTCTTTTTGATGCAATGGTAAGTGGAATTGTTTCTTGAATTTCTCTTTCTGATCTTTCATTGTTAGTGTATAGAAATGTAACAGATTTCTGTGTATTAATTTTGTATCCTGCAACCTTACCAGATTCATTGATGAGCTCTAGTAGTTTTCTGGCAGCAAATTTAGGATTTCCTATGTATAGTATCATGTCATCTGCAAACAGTGACCGTTTTACTTCTTCTTTTCCAATTTAGATTCCTCTTATTTCATTTTCTTCTCTGATTGCCATGGCTAGGACTTCCAAAACTATGTTGATTAAGAGTGGCAAGAGTGGACATCCTTGTCTTGCTCCTGATCTTAGAGGAAATGCTTTCAGCTTTTCACCATTGAGTATGATGTTGACTGGGTTTTTCATATATGGCCTTTATTATGTTGAGGTGGGTTCCCTCTATGCTCACTATCTGGAGAGTTTTTATCATAAATTGGTGTTGAATTTTGTCAAAAGCTGTTTCTGCATCAATTGAGAGGATCATATGGTTTTTATTATTCAGTTTGTTAATGTGGTTTATCACAGTGATTTACTTGTGTATATTGAAAACTCCTTGCATCCCTAGGATAAATCCCACTCAGTCATGGTGTATGATCCTTTTAATGTGCTGTTGGATTCTGTTTGCTAGTATTTTGTTGAGGATTTTTGCATCTATGTTCATCAGTGATATTGGCTGGTAATTTTCTTTTTTTCTGGTATCTTTGTCTGGTATGATGGTGGCCTCATAGAATGAGTTTGGGACTGTTCCTTCCTCTTTGACTTTTTTGGAAGAGTTTCAAAAGAATAGGTGTTAACTCTTCTGTAAATGTTTTATAGAATTCGCCTGTGAAGCCTTCTGGCCCTGCACTTTTGTTTGTTGGGCATTTTTAAATCACAGTTTCAATTTCAGTGCTTGTGACTGGTCTGTTCATATTTTCTACTTCTTCCTGATTCAGTCTTGGGAGATAGTACCTTTCTAAGAATTTGTCCATTTCTTCCAGGTTGTCCAATTTCTTGGCATACAGTTGCTTGTAGTAGTCTCTTATGTTCCTTTGTATTTCTGTGGTGTCAGTTGTAACTTCTTTTTCATTTCTAATTTTATTGATTTGAGTACTCCCTTTTTTTCTTCATGAGTCTGGCTAAAGGCTTATCAATTTTGTTTGTCTTCTCAAAGAACCAGCTTTTAGTTTCATTCATCTTTGCTATTGTTTTCTTCTTCTCTATTTCATTTATTTCTGCACTGATCTTTACGATTTCTTTCCTTCTGCTAACTTTGTGTTTTTTTGGTTCTTCTTTCTCTAGTTGCTTTAGGTGTAAGGTTAGGTTGTTTGAGACTCTTCTTGTTTCCTGAGGTAAGACTATATTGCTATAAACTTCCCTCTTAGAACTGCTTTTGCTGCGTCCCATAGGTTTTGATCATTGTGTTTTCGTTTTCATTTGTCACTAGGTTTTTGATTTCCTCTGATTTCTTCAGTCATCCATTGGTCATTTAATAACATATGTTTAGCCTCCACGTTTGGTTTTTCTTTTTTTTTTTTACAGTTTTTTTCCTTGTAGTTTATTTCTAATATCATAGCACTGTGGTCAGAGAAAATGCTTGATATGATTTCCGTTCTCTCAAATTTACTGAGGCTTGTTTTGTGGCTCAGCATGTGATGTATCCTGGAAAATGCTCCATGTGCACATAAGAAGAATGTGTATCCTGCTGCTTTTGGATGGAATATTCTATAAATATCAATTAAGTCCATCTGATCTAATGTGTCATTTAAGGCCTGTGTTTCCTTATTGATTTTCTATCTGGATGATCTGTCCATTGATGTAAGAGGGGTGTTAAAGTCCCCCATTATTATTATTCATTTTAACATCTTTATTGGAGTATAATTGCTTTACAATGGTGTGTTAGTTTCTGCTTTATAAAAAAGTGAATCAGCTATACATATATCCCCATATCTCTTCCCTTTTGCATCTCCCTCCCTCCCACCAAGTCTCCCATTATTATTGTGCTACAGTCAATTTCTCCTTTTAGGAGAAATGGCTGTTAGCATTTGCCTTATATATTGAGGCACTCCTACATTGGATTTGTATATGTATTTACAATTTTTATATCTTGGATTGATCCCTTGATCATTATGTAGTGTCCTTCTTTCTCTCTTGTAACAGTCTTTATTTTAAAGTCTATTTTGTCTGATATCAGTATTGCTGCTCCAGCTTTCTTTTGATTTCCATTTCCATGGAATACCTTTTCCCATCCCCTCACTTTCAGTCTGTATGTGTCCTTAGATCTGAAGTGGGTCTGTTGTAGACAGAACATATACGGGTCTTGTTTTTGTATCCATTCAGCCAGTCTACGTCTTTTTTTTTTTTTTTTTTTTTTTGCGGTACACGGGCCTCTCACTGTTGTGGCCTCTCCCGTTGCGGAGCACAGGCTCTGGACGTGCAGGCCCAGAGGCCATGGCTCACGGGCCTAGCTGCTCTGCGGCATGTGGGCCCTTCCCGGACCGGGGCACGAACCCGTGTCCCCTGCATCAGCAGGAGGACTCTCAACCACTGCGCCACCAGGGAAGCCCCAGTCTATGTCTTTTGGTTGGGACATTTAATCCATTTACATTTAAGGTAATTATTGATATGTGAGTTCTTATTGCCATCTTGTTAAATTGTTTTGGATTTGCTTTTGTAGGTCTTTTTTATTCCCTCCCTCTTTTGTTATCTTGTGATTTGATGACTATCTTTAGAGTTGTGTTTGGATTGCTTTTTCTTTTTTTTGTGTTAACCTATTGTTGATTTTTGGTTTGCAGTTACCATAAGTTTCGATATAGCAGTCTATATATATACAAGATTGTTTAAAGTTGCTAGTCTCTTAATTTCAAATGCATTTCCAACATCCTGCATGTGTACTCTCCTCTTCTCACGATTGCTGGTTTTTCATCTTGTGGGTGATTTCCTACCTTTACTATATGTTTGCTTTTTACTGGTGAGCTTTCCCGTTTGTAATTTTCTTGTTTCTAGTTGTGGCCTTTTCTTTTTTGCTGAGAGAAGTTCCTTTAGCATTTGTTGTAAAGCTGGTTTGGTGGTGCTGAATTCTCTTAGCTTTTGGTTGTCTGTAAAGCTTTTGATTTCTCTGTCAAATCTCAATGAGAGCCTTGCTGGGTAGAGTATTCTTGGTTGTAGGTTTTTCCCTTTCATCATTTTAAGTATATCATGCCACTCCCTTCTAGACTGCTGAAAGTTCAGCCGATAACCTTATGGGGTTCCCTTGTATGTTATTTGTTGCTTTTCCCTTGTTGCTTTTAATATTTTTTCTTTGTCTTTAATTTTTGTCAATTTGATTATTATGTCTCTTGGTATGTTCCTTCTTAGATTTATCCTGTATGGGGCTCTGCACTTCCTGGACTTGAGTGTTTCCTTTTTCATGTTAGGGAAGTTTTTGGCTATTATCTCTTCAGATATTTTCTCAGGCCCTTTCTCTCGCTATTCTCCTTCTGGGATCCCTATAATGCGAATGTTGGTGCGTTTAATGTTGTCGCAGAGGTCTCTTAGACTGTCCTCATTTCCATGGCAGTGATTTTCCACCATTCTGTCTTCCAGCTCACTTATTTGTTCTTCTGCCTCATTTATTCTGCTACTGATTTCTTCTGGCACATTTTTCACTTCACTTGTTGTACTGTGAAGTGTACTGTTTCTTGTGTCCTCTCAGTCTGTGCCTCCATTCTTTTTCTGAGATCTTGGATCATCTTTACTATCACTACTCAATTCTTTTTTGGGTAGATTGCCTATTTCCACTTCACTTAGTTGTTCTTCTGGGGTTTTATCTTGTTCCTTCATCTGGGACATATTTCTTTGCCATCCATTGTGTCTTAACTTTTTGTGTTTGTGGTCTCTGTTCCTCCAGCTGCAGGACTGTAATTCTTCTTGGTTCTGGTGTCTACCCCCGGTGGGTGAGGTTGGTCCAGGGGCTTGTGCATGCTTTCTGATGGGAGGGACTGGTGCCTGCCCACTGGTGGGTGGAGCTGGGTCTTGTCCCTCTAATGGGCAGGGCCAGGTTAAGTGGTATATATATATAGGCAGCTGTTGGCTCAGGACGACTTTAGGCAGCCTGTCTGCTGATGGGTGGGGCTCTGTTCCCACCCTGTTGGTTGTTTGGACCGAGGTGTCCCAGCACTGGAGCCTACAGATTGTTGGGTGGGGCCAGGTCCCAAACTGGCAACCTTCAGGAGAGCTCACGCCAATGGGTATTCCCTGGGGTGTCCACCACCAGTGTCCTTGCCCCCACAGTGAGCCACAGCCAATTTCCCCCTCCCCAGCAGACCCTCCAAGATGCGCAGGTAGGTCTGGCCCAGGCTCCTGTGGAGTCACTGCTCTGCCCTGGGCCCCAGTGCACATTAAACCTTGTGTGTGCCCTCCAAGAGTGGAGTCTCTGTTTCCCCCAGTCCTGTGGAGCTGCTGTGCTAAAGCCCCACTGGCCTTAAAAGTGCCAAATGCCTGAGGGATCCTCCACCCAATGCCAGGCCCCCAGGCTGGGGAGCCTGATGTGGGCCTCAGAACTCTCACTCCTGTGGGAGAACCTCTGTGATATAATTATTTTCCAGTGAGAGATTTGATTATATCACGAAAGATCCCCTCCTACCATCTCATTGTGGCTTCCTCTTTGTCTTTGGGTGTATATCTTTTTGTGTTAGGGTTGAGTCTTTTTTGTCAAAGGTTGTTCAGCAGTTAGTTGTGATTTTGGTGTTTTCGTGTGAGGAGGTGAGCTCAAGTCCTTCTACTCTGCCATCTTGTCTCTGCCTTTCCTGGTGTCTCTCAGAAGAATACTTTTGTACTTGTTTTTAAGAGGGATCCATTACACCTATTTTTTTCTTTTAATGAACTCTTTTTCATTGTGCTGAGCCTGAACTGCGTATTTTTGTGGTGTTAGGGTGGCTTAGTGACACTGATCCTATCCTTTGCGGATTTCTATTCAGTTATGGCTCTTCCTAAATGAAACGGTTTGTGGAACAAACATTTCTTATATTAACATATATCTCCTGCCATTTTCCTTCGTACCACATTCTAAAAAAAAAGTTAGTAAATACCTGCATTTCGGAAAAGATGGGACTAAAGCAAACAATCCAGAAGGAAGCCATTCCAATCCTGTTTTGCAAATATGTGTTGCATCAGGTATATACTTATGTAGGTAGCATCTTCTAAGATACGTAGCATAAACATTGTCTACAGCAACCTCAAATTAGTAATATACGCAAACCCATCATTTGATGTATTTGTAGTTGGTATCACTTTCTTCCCCCACCTCTTTTGTGGTAGAGTCATACTCTCTATCCTTGTAGAGAACATCTTATTAAACTGCTTTTCAAGAGTCAAGCCCGTCCAAATCTATATCCAGCCAGTATTTTACTGCCTTGTAATCACCAGAAGGGTATTTAGAGTTCTGAAAAAATGAAACACACTGAATTCTGATCAGGCTTGAGGGTGTGTCCTGTCCTCCTACTCAAAGCTTTGAGGAAATGTCTTTAATGTTTCTGAAGTCCAGAACTATGTTATATGACACAAATCACAAATGTTTAAAAAGGGATATTAAAAAATAAAAATACAGTACATTGAGATTCCAGAGACAAACCTGTGGAGACCTGACCAACCCTTGCCACGAATTTCAAAGATGGGCTTTCAAGGAACACAGGCTTGCTACAACTAGGATGAACTAAAGAGGATCAAAGAGAACCTCTTTCTTAGCCATTAAAAGAGACAGTGTTATATAAATTAGCTTTTTTATTATATAAATTAGATGCCCTTAAGTCAAAAAGTGTTGCCCCACCATCTTTTGATAAGTTGAATACTTCTAACACACTTATGACTGTGTACAACACATATAATCATCCATAATACATGGACACCCTATATATGCAAATATATTCACGCTATTTAAGAATCTATATAACTTACATCTTAACCACTGAAAGATAATTATATGTGTATATACTTACAGAAGTATAGTCTATATAATACTCATTTAAAGATATACCTAATACATGCACATACACACTCTTGCCAAGGCTTCCAGATTTATCCTTTAGGTTAAATATCTTGTTAAGAGCTTTCAGTTGGTTACAAATGTCTTTTTGTTTGTCCTCTAGGATACTACGGGGATGGCCTAAATGCCATCATTGTGTTTGCTGCCTGTTTTCTGCCAGACAGCAGTCGGGCGGATTACCACTATGTCATGGAAAATCTTTTCCTGTGAGTGATATTTACAACAAAATGTTTTCAGTTAATGTCTGCGGGCATGCGATGGCAGATAGGGCATCTTTAATAAAGGGAAATAGATGATGTAGACTATTCTAAGCCTTTGATTAAAAGTTGATGAAATCTGTGTCAAGGAAAATTGCTCAAGAGACCAAAAGCTTTAGAGGGGCTGTTTTGTCTGTAGAATGAATTGAAAACAAAATGAACACAGTCTGGTCTGCATTTTAAAATTCTGTAACATTTCCTTTGGGTGAAGTATTATTTTTGTTCTCTGATAACATGTTCTTAGCCAACTGATGATAACCTGACCTCATTTATATCTGCCTTTATTTAATCTGACTTGCCCTTAGTATATAATAACATTGCTGACATTTTTGAAAGTCAGGTTTCTAACCTACACATTTTTCAAGTGTACCTGCATTTAAAAAAAAATGAAAAAAAGATAACTGTGCAAATAAATGAGTAATACTCTCAGAGAATTGATCTTAGGTAACTGCATTCTTCTCAAGCTGAAGAGGGAATATGTGCAACCTTTCTTAAATATCATGCACCCTGTAATTTAAATGTTATATAATTATGGTGAAATAAGATGAACTCTTTCCTGTGGGAACTGAAAACACTTATCTTTCTTCCTGTGATCAGATATGTAATAAGTACATTAGAGCTGATGGTAGCTGAAGACTATATGATTGTGTACTTGAATGGTGCAACCCCAAGACGGAGGATGCCAGGGCTAGGCTGGATGAAGAAATGCTATCAGATGATTGACAGACGGTATGTGGGCTCCATAATCTAATCACTATTTTGACTTCCTCAGTGACTCCCATCTCCAGTGACCTTTTAATTTACCAAAGATGCGATCACAATTTAGGAACATTGAATTAATGCTGATTTGAGATAATAAATTATAAAAATATTAATAAGTGTCACTTGATGCCCCAAATTTGAAATAAAGCAGATCTTCCCCAGATTTTGTTAAATGTTGTAATCTCAAACTTAGCAACAAGTATTTTAAATATCCATATGCTGTTGCCATATGGAGGTGCAATTTGAGCGGATAAGCCGAAGTCCATGATTCTTTACTAGTATCATGTAACCTTGCGGCCATTTTTGTGCACTAGGACTGTTGTGACTTAGGCAATCCTACTGCTCTTATTTCAACATTCACTGTTAATTCTGGCCCATATGGTGCCTTTGTGTGCCCCTTCCTCAAGATACGTCACTTCTATCCATACTGGTTTTATTAGAACCAAACACGTTATTGCCATCTACAGGAAAATTGTCATAATAAGCATACAAATTTATGATGTCTTCCATATGTGTGGCTTCCCCTCAGATGTGGCTCCCTGTAAAGCAACATGTGAGTGTCCTGTTATAGCAACTAAAATCCATTAATCCTCTAAACATACATAAAGTAGCACTGCTAATGCTGAAAAATATGCCCGAATGTACAAAACGTTAAAATGATTATCTGAAGGCCAAACGACCACATGATATACTGTTACCATTTTCACTCTACAGAAGAAGAAACCCAGGCTCAGTAGAACAAATTGGCTAAGTTGCTAGTAAGAGTGTATTCATTTCAAAACAGTAAAAGTAATGCTGACAAAAATGAAAAACATCATTAAACAAAAACATGCCATATGGTTATAGATTTATGCACTCCAAGAATACAAAAAGTCTATTTTACATTTATTCTTATGGGAAACTGAGGTTTGAATTACGCATGTTTCAAATTATTCAAAAGGCATTCGTTTTATTGATCACGCCATTCTATACCTTCCCACCAGATAACAGTAACTTACATAGAATTCCCTAATATCATATATATATATTCTTATTTGGGGATATACTTTCTGTTTTAACTCCCACTCAAAATAGGTTATGAGTGGGCTTCCCTGGTGGCGCACTGGTTGAGAGTCCGCCTGCCGACGCAGGGGGACACGGGTTCGTGCCCCGGTCCAGGAATGATCCCACATGCCGCGGAGCGGCTGGGCCCGTGAGCCATGGCCACGGAGCCTGTGCTCCGCAACGGGAGAGGCCACAACAGTGAGAGGCCTGCGTACCGCAAAAAACAAACAAACAAACAAACAGAATAGGTTATGAGTAATTTTTTTTTTCTTTTCACAATAGGTTGCGGAAGAACTTAAAATCATTCATCATTGTTCATCCATCTTGGTTCATCAGAACAATCCTTGCAATTACACGACCTTTTATAAGGTATGGTCATTATCGTAGTGAAAGTAAACGTACTAGTTTTTAAAAATATGTATTCATTGTCTTCTGAACAAAAATTCATAAACCGAGAGAGTAGGAAAATATGTTTGCCTCTGCCTTTCCTGAAAATATACTTTGGACTACCCAGCAAGAGACTCTAATTAAGAGTGAGCATATTGTCGCACTGAATATTTTCCCCCCGTGATTATAAAACATGACTTTTATACTGCTTGCTGTAAACACAGAAGATAAAATAGTGAGGTTTCTATGCCATATTACAAAAGGGAACAGATAGTACTTTTAAAGTAATATATGGTATATGGTAGAGAATCAAAGAGGTAGAGTAACATAACAATGGAAAATAAAGACACACCAGGGACAGAAACAGAAGCCAGGTCTTGTCTTAATTGTTCTATTTCTTCTGAACAAATCCCACGTAGGTTACCAAAGGTAGGCAAAGAGTCTGAGCAGCCATTTTGAGAGCTTTGTTTTGATTACCCATAAGCCTTCTTGGTTTAAATTCACTTCAAATCAGTAAATATTTGTTTATCATCTGTTCTGTGTTGGGTGCTGTATAACCTTACATTTCAGTGATGAAAAGTAAGATATGCCTTTTATATAGTAAGAATGAGACAGTTAAATGAAAGGGACAGTACAGGTTTCCTAGAGAGCTTTAAATAAAATAGGGAGGGGCAAGATAGGGGTATGGAATTAAGAGGTACAAACTAGGTATAAAATAAATAAGCTACAAGCCTATACAGCACAGGGAATACAGCTGACATTCTATAATAACTTCAGTGGAACACAGTCTATAAAAATAGGGAATCACTAGGTTGTATGCCTGAAACTAATACAACATTGTGAATGAACTATACTTCAGCTAACTAGAACAATGTCTTCCCTAACGTCAGGATACCAATCAGATAAACTGAAATTTTTCCATCTCCAAGTTATTAATGAATCCCTAAGAAAAATTCTGATCACTTCACTTCTGGAGAAAACAATTAAAGGTTAAAATCCTTTATATTTTTTTAATGTAGATTTTACTGTGCCTTCCAGAGTCCACCTTTTTTGTTCCCTGTTCACTTATTTGTTTAGCATTCCCATCCCCTACTTCCAAAAACTGAGCAGTAGCAGGATTCAACCTACTTTTCCTCTGGCAAAGATTTCTTTACCATACCATGTTATATTACTTTAAAGAATAATATGAGCTTTTAAGACGTACAAAAAGCCACTTATTTTAAGATTAGCAGAAAATGCTTTGACAGGGGAGGAGGAAGAGCTTATATAAACTTTAATGCGTAAAAAAGCAAACATTAGAATTGATATTGATTCACTGATGTTTAATAATTCAGCTCTAATTATAAAACAAATATATTCCTGATAAATACTTGTTATGGTAAGAGTATTGAAAACAGATTGTAAGTCAACATTTATTGAAGGGCGTTTCAAGATCATAATTACAACAAAAATAATAATCTTATAGCAAGTAGTGTTGTGGTAAATCACGTATAATAATGGCCTACCTTTACTGAGTGCTTACATGCATTATTTTATTTAACCCTAATGACAGTCCTCTGAAGGAGGCACTGCTTACCATTTCTGTTATATAAGAAAAAACCCTGAGGTTCAGTGAGGCCAAATAAATTGTCTAAAGCAGGAGCCAGCAAAGCCATTCTGTAAAGGATCAGATATTAAATATTTTCAATGTTATGGGCCATACAGTCTTAATCACAACCACTCAGCTCTTCCATGGTAGGGTAAAAGCAGCCATAGACAATATGTAAATAAATAAGTATGGCTGTGTTCCAATAAAACTTGATTTACGAATACTGAAATCGAATTTTCTGAACTCTTTTACATGTCACAAGATTCTTCTTTTGATCATTTTTCAACCATTTAAAAAATGTAAAAACCAGTCGTAGCTCAAGGATGTAAAAAAAAAAATCATAAGCTGGCTTTGGCCATGGTTTGCCAACCCCAGGTCTAAGGTAACACAGCCAAGAAATGATAGATTCAGGCTTTGAACCCAATGTCTGCGTAATTCTAAAGAACACACGTTTCAAGCACTTAAACACCGTGTTCTACAAATTCATCATGTAAGACCCTCTTTAAATATCCCTCTGTAAATCAGTCTACATCAGTGTCATCAATTTTTTGAACTGAAAAAAAGAGGTCACTAAAATGTATTATAGGTCTTTTCACTGCTAAAGGGTAACACCTATGATAGAGGTATATGGCAAGTTCTTTTTTTTTTTAATTCATGTATTTTTTAAATTGAAGTATAACTGATTTACAATGTTGTGTTAGTTTCTGGTATACAGTGAAGTGATTCAGTTTTATATATATACATATATATATGTATATATATAAAACTGAATATGAAAAAGAATATATATCGTATTTCCATTATGGCTTATTGCGGGATATCGAATATAGTTCCCTGTGTTACACAGTAGGACCTTGTTGTTTATCTATTTTATATATATAGTAGTTTGTATCTGCTAATCCCATACTCCTAATTTTTCTCTCTCCTCTCAAATGCCTTTTTTTAAAATGAATTGTTTGTGTCAAGCATTGGGTTAGGTGCTGGAGGCTGAGAAATTAAATAGCTCAGTTGCTGTCCTCAGGGAGTTCACAGCCTGGCAGCTGACATAGGAGGACTAGAAAACAGTTATAATACAGGGTACAAAGGAAGCACGATGAGGGCTGATAACTCACGGTGAGTGTGAGTTTTAAGGTAACAGGTGGAGTGTGAAGGCTGAGAGTCTGCATCGAGAGAGGCTTTCCAGAAGAATGTGCCCTCCAGTTGAGTTTTGAAGACTAATAGCATTGGCTAGCTAAAGCCAGGTAGAGGCAACAGCAGGTACCAACACACCAAGAAGGAGGTACCATACCCCAGGCATATTTAGAGAACTGTACATTCCAGTGTGGAGGTGTCCCCCCTTGCATAACTAACTTCCTCTGCCTTTTTATTCCACCCCCTCCATCTTTCATCAAAACCTGAATTTAGCTTGAAAACTCTGGAGGAAGGAAGTGGCCTAAGGTAGCATATTGTTGGTAGTGTGTGTTCACCCAAGGCTGATCAGGACGACTAGAAGTGACTTTTTGGAGATGAAGGTTGTCCACAAGTCATAGCCAGTGGCCCAGGGTCAAAACTGCGAGTAAAATGTGAAAGGCAGATGTACGGAGAACTGACCTTGAAAAGACTTCCTATTAGAATACGCAGTAGTTGAACACAAGACAGTACAGTTGGCAGATGGCGCAGCATCCTCCCAGTAGACTGGGGAGGCCCTTTCATTGGAGAACATTCAAGAAAGTCTGATGCTTGATCAAATTCCCTTTCAAGTGGAATGATATAATTTTAGAATTAGCTTGCTATTACACCAACAATACAAAAATGCCTTCCTTCTTCTTATAAAACATCCAATCAATCATTATAAAGACCAAGTTCTTCCTTCAGCAACTACCGACTCTTGTACCCAGCCCCCTTCCCCAGAGGCAAATTCAGGGATCTCCTTGCAAGTTGTTTTCTATGCATTTACACACATCTAAAATGACAACGTTGAGATGAAAGCCGTCTGTCATTCAAATCCGATTATTGGAACATTGTTTTTTGAACATTGTTTCATCTGGAATGACCTTTCAAGATTTAAAACTTTAAAAAGTATATATGTATTTAAAATAAAAGTACAACTAAAAAAATAAGAGGAAAACAGGTTTATATATATTTTAAAAATATATCAACCGTGGTAGATTCTGAAAGAACTAATGACAAGATTTTTGTTTGCTAAAAACGAACAAGCAAACAAAGGGAAACAAACCATAAACCAGTGACAATTCAGAGTGGCAGGAACCACCGGGAGGCCATGCAGTGTGTGGACCCTGCAGTCAGGCTGCCCGGGTTTAAATCTAGGCTTTGCCACTTACTGAAGGTGAAATCTGGGCAAACACTTAACACCGTATGTTTTAAGTTTCCTTATCTTTAAAGAGAGAACGATAATAGTATCTACCTCATTAGGCTATCAATCATAGGAAGTAAAAGAGTTAATATATATAACCCAGTTAAAACAGTGTCTGGCACATAGTAACTACTCAAATAATATAGCCATTCTTCTTAGTAAGAGTGCTGGGACAAGGTGATAAGAATTTTCAAGAAGAGGCAGCAGCCTGAGAGGGGATGGAGGAGCGACTGATATCTTTTTTCTTTTCTTTTTTCTAGTTCAAAGTTCAGCAGTAAAATTAAATACGTCAGTAGCTTATCGGAACTCAGTGGGCTGATCCCGATGGATTGCATCCATATTCCAGAGAGCATCATCAAGTAAGTCCTGGTGGTTTTGAAGATTTGGGAAGAAATATTGCATGTCTGGAGAAGGAGATTAGGAAATAACTGATTTATAAAATATGGGGAAGGGCATTACCTTCTATTTAAAACGAATATTAAATATTCTCCAATAAATATTTTCCTTTCTTATAGCCTAGCGATAACTGTTCTGTTCTTTCACATAATCTTCTATTGGTGTTACTGAAATTTCCTCATTTTTATCTTGAATTTACTACCATTTTGGAGAAAGCCTGAATTTAACATTAATCAGCATATTTGTTACTTGTGTCTAGCATGCCACACAGACCCGGTGTGTTTTGTGCATAGCCTGGATTTCTTCACTGCCTTACATAAAGTAATTTAGCGGCTTGACCCTAGGAAAAGAGAAAAAAATTACCCCTTCTCTGTTTTCTTCTCAGTCCTTTTGCTTCATGGTTCCCTTCAGATGAAGGATAAAGCAGAGTAGTGGGTGGTGCAGTTAGGAATGACCTGCTTACTCAGTACAGGGTAAAGCCTGTGGGAAGAAAGTATGGATACTGAAGGTTGTAGGATTAGGCTGCAAAAATAATACAAATAAAAAGTTAACCGAACAAGTGCTTGGAGCTGGGACTTAAAAACATGATGCTGGAGAATGAACCCTCCTAACTGGTTCATTGTTGCAAAAGAGCTATTGTTTACTGTCGACCATGTTTTTCTTTCACTGTGTCTGATTCACTAGCTTTCTGTGTGATTAAAACTGGGAGGAATCTAACCATCAGCTCAAGAGAGAACAGTCAAGGATACCCCATCTTCCTCCATAAGATGGAGAGCAAACGTGACCTCCCAATTTGGGCTTCCAAAAAAGAGTCCCCTCAGAAACTGAAAGGAAAAGACTCTAATGTGTGTCTGCTGTGCTAGGCATAGAAGTGCTCTATTTATATCTTTTATTTAATCCCCACAGTAAACCCCTGTTTACGGAGAAGGAAGAGACTTTAGGAAGGGGACGTTACTTATGCAAAGTATAAGTAGGAACAAGGAAGAGATGGAACTAGAATTCAAATCCAGGTCAGCCTGGCACCGCAATGCCCATGCCCTTTTCTAGCAGATTTCTTTACTTCCCTTAAAAAACCATCTAAAGTCAAAGCTCAGAAGCAGCTGCGTTTGGTTTTCCGGCATCCCAATATCGGGTAAGAACAGAGGATACCGACTGGGTTGAGAACTGCCAGTTAGCTCAGCTGAATCAAGCAGAGTGTTCATAAGCTCCTAATGGTGGCTTTAATCCTCGCTAGCTTCACAGAGTCCCGAAACCAGCACACCTTCTAGCTCTAGCCGGCTGCCTCAAAAAAGGGACCCCGGGGCTTCCCTGCTGGCGCAGTGGTTGAGAGTCCGCCTGCCGATGCAGGGGACACGGGTTCGTGCCGCGGAGCGGCTGGGCCCGTGAGCAATGGCCACTGGGCCTGCGCGTCTGGAGCCTGTGCTCCGCAACGGGAGAGGCCACAACAGTGAGAGGCCCGCGTACCGCAAAAAAAAAAAAAAAAAAAAAAAAAAAAAAAAAAAAAAAAAAAAAGGGACCCCATCTCCAAAACCCACTCCTAGTCTTTAAATGTAAAAGTACTGGAGCACCCACCTCCTATAATGCTGTCTCCCTTTGCGAAAGATGACAAGGACCTTCCCTCGTCAAGTGGAAATGAGCACTGCACATTTTCTAGGTAAATATGGCAGTGCTTCCCCGGTGTGGCAAGTGGAAAAAGAGAAGAGAGTGGGCTTTGGAGGCTTAGCATTAGGTTTGAACCTTCCCACCTGCCTCTCTGAGACTTCAGGAAACCTACTTAAAACCCTGAGTCAGGGCTTCCCTGGTGGCGCAGTGGTTAAGAATCTGCCTGCCAACGCAGGGGACACGGGTTCGAGCCCTGGTCCGGGAAGATCCCACACGCGAAGAGCAACTAAGCCCATGCGCTCAAACTACTGAGCCTGCCATCTAGAGCCCACGAGACACAACTACTGAAGCCTGTGCACCTAGGGCCCGTGCTCCGCAACAAGAGAAGCCACCGCAATGAGAAGCTCACACACCGCAACGAAGAGTAGCCCCCGCTCACTGCAACTAGAGAGAGCCTGTGCGCCGCAACAAAGACCCAACGCAGCCAAAAATAAAATAATTTAAAAAAACAAACAAACTCTGAGTCTCAGCTTCAGCATCTTTAAAATGAGAAAGTAAGGAGCAATGGAAAGGTCCTGAGGACTGAATGAGAACAATGTACATAAAGCACTGAGCAAGCCTGGCACAAAGTTGGCAATCCAGAATGTTATTTACTGTAATTGTGTTGCTTTTAGAGACTTGCTATTTATACAGGGAAGTTTAGTTGTTGAGAAGTTAAACATGCCAGAGGAGCTTTTCATTCATCTACACGTCAGTTTTCAAGGGCTCCATTTGGGAAAAGTTTCTTTGGCAGGAAGGGCTTCTTTTGGAAAGAGTTTCTTCTGGAGGAAGAAATTTACAACCATGCACGCCCTCCCCATGTATCCATGATTGATCTCTCCTGTCTTTTGTCATCCATCTCCTCTGGATGTCCTTTCTCTCGTTTCTGTGACTGACCCTCATTGCCTCATTTTCATATTATGCCATTTTCAAATTGATAACAAGCCATAGCTCCTTCCCATTACACAGTGGCATTCAGAGGGTCTGATATCTCATCCAATCCCAAGACCAATATTCAGCTGGGATGGAGCCTGTCATCAAAGGGCTTAAATGAAAGCAAAACGAGCCCAATCTGGAATCCGATTTATAATCACTGATTACAGGCGATTCTTATTATTTGTGGCAGTGATGTTCTAACAAGATTTGAATAAAGTACTGAACCGTTGTTTCTAGGGGGAATACAGGGCTGAGTTTCTGTGAGTACTCAGTCACCACATTTTCATTTACCGATTAATATATAAACTTGTTTTATTGCGTTTCTGTCTAAAGACATTTTATTTGACCTGTACTGTTGATTCACTAACACTGAACTCAGGGCCAACAGCACTGTAACTTGTGCCTGAATACAGCTTATCTAACAAACACACATACATCCTTCCCTAAGGCACACCATAGCCTCCCCGTGCTTAGGAATACTAGACGGTACTTAAGCACAATGTCTGGGGAACATTTTTAATAAAGAAAGAGATCGCCAGCAAAAAGCACAAAAATGAGAAAAACATGACACTTCAGAGACTGTAAAAAGCCTACTTGTTTGCAGCAAAAGAGCTGAGACGCGAAGGCAGAGCCTCGCCTAGTTCCACCTCAGCTGGGAACCCACAGGTCAGGTGACTCAAATGTCTGGTCACTCTGTGAACATCCACAAGTGACCATGAAAGTGCCGTAAGTACTGCTTTAGAGGTTGCAACTATGGTTTAGCAGGTAGGCGAATTTGCAAACACGGAATCTGCAAATCATGAGGACTGGCTGGATATAATCATAAATTCGAAATCATTGACTATATCTAATAAAAATAAGATTTCTCCCCAAAGGCAATTTGATTACTCTTTGGGTAGGCTTTTCCTCTCATGATGTTTTGACTGTTCTGTAAAACACTGACCTGTCATTTTTTTCCATCTGTCTGCTCGTTTTCCTCACTGCATTCATTTTTTATCCTGTAAGGTACGATGAAGAGAGATCTTATAAGAGAAGTGTGAGGTAAAAGTCTCCTGATCTACAATTCACGCTGGGTCCTCTGTGTGTGTACACCAGTGTCTTACTTGTGGGTGACCTCAACACGCTATCAGAGCAGAGGTCCTCGTACCAGTCCCTTGTAGTATATCATTTCTGGTCTTTGTCTTGTGTGTAAAAAAAGCTGTTGAGGTCAACCTAATTTGCAACTGAAACCTACTAAACCAGATACGTCCCTGACTTGGCCCAGGCTGCAAGCTAACTTTAACTGTCCCCAGCAACTGCTCTGGCTGTTTCCAGCTTTACTCAGCCAGCATGTTGCCAATTTTCTTGCAACGTTTCTATCTATCATCTTTATGAAGGACTTTGCAAAAGAAACGTACATAAACGTTGAATCGGAGTTCTTAAAACACCATATTTAATTGAAGGAATGTGTCTCAGCGCTCCAAAGGTTGGTTTTTAAAAGCACATACGCTCCACTTATGTCTGGCTCTGCTTTGCTGGGTGACTCTTCTCACGCTCTGCTTGCTTCTTTTTTGTTTCTTTTCTACACTGCTAATTTTTGCTCATGCAGACTGGATGAAGAACTGAGGGAAGCATCAGAAGCAGCTAAGTAAGACTTGGTTTCCATTCAGCAGCTGGCAGTGATGTTGGCTTGCATTTCAGGAATGAATTGGGAGGACCTGCATGCCTGGTGTTTTATTCTTGCATCCTGACAATGCTGCCCTTTAAAAGTTTCCTTTGTTCCATGATAGATGTAATTTCTCTTATTTGTACTACAATCTATTTGCCCCCCACACCGTCCCCCCATGATCTTGGTTATCTTGGTCATCTTGTTACTGTTGTTTAATTTCTTTTAGAAATATACATGCAGTTTTAGGCACTACAGCAAAAGAAACACATCGCAGGCACTGCCACATCTAGTATAACATCCAGATGATCGCTTGGCTGTATTCAGGCAATAAACCTCACCAGTTCATACTAATGCAGAAAAATGATGGCAAGTTGAATTTTGCAATAGCTTTGTAGAACCAAATTCACAAATTCCCAAGATTTTTAAAAAACACCTTATTTAGTGACTGGCAAATACAGCTTAACTAACAGCTTCTGAGCTATTTGGATGAATTAAAAAATTGCTCACTATTATTATAGTTTTCAAAACCGCAAAATCATAACTTTAATGCAAATATAAAATGAATACATGCCAATGATTTTGTTCAACTAATTATTTAATGAAGGAACCAGTAAGCTGTTAAAACCAGTTCAAAGAGCATTTGAAAAGCTAGACATCTATAGGCAGTTTATAAAGGAACATCAGGATAAAAATACTGGTTTAGATACAAAACTGATTAATGTTCAACAGGGCAATAAACTGTAACCTTAGGGTTATCTTTTCCACTGGACAGAAATTATTTGCATCTCTGCTCAATAAACATCTACAAGTTAACATCTGCCTCTACAGAGTTGTAAGATCAATAGAAAGTCAACTCAGCACTGATTTTAAAGAACATCCAGGGCTTCCCTGGTGGCACAGTGGCTGAGAGTCCGCCTGCCGATGCAGGGGACACGGGTTCGTGCCCCGG
>NW_020172625.1:4156356-4184757 GCF_003031525.2 Neophocaena asiaeorientalis asiaeorientalis
AGTTCGTGCCCCGGTCCGGGAAGATCCTACATGCCGCGGAGCGGCTAGGCCCGTGGGCCATGGCCGCTGAGCCTGCGTGTCGGGAGCCTGTGCTCCGCAACGGGAGAGGCCACAACAGTGAGAGGCCCGTGTACCGGAAAAAAAAAAAAGAACATCCAGTAATTTCCTTTTCTTATTTCCCGGTCACAGATAATTTTTCTGACACTTTATGTGAAATCTAGACAAGAATATTTGCTGTATTAAGTTAAGCTTCTCCATTTCACACGTTGCTTACACTGTTAATTTTTTTTTTTTTACGGTACGCGGGCCTCTCACCGCTGCGGAGCACAGGCTCCGGACGCGCAGGCCCAGCTGCCATGGCCCACGGGCCCAGCTGCTCCGCGGCATGTGGGATCCTCCCAGACCGGGCCACGAACCCGTGTGCCCCGCATCGGCAGGTGGACTCCCAACCACTGCGCCACCAGGGAAGCCCCACTGTTAATTTTTATAACCCGTTCCTGTTTTAATAGATACTGCAAAAGCAGAAAGCCTGGACAATGTCCAAACAGCTACAAATTCTAAGTAAAATCTAAATTAGTGAAGCTTTACCTGCAGAGGTGTAAATGCCAATTCCTCATGAAAACAATCCATTTAGATATTTTTTTCCTACAGCACATTTTTATAGCAGGTAATCTGTAGAATTATTTGCATATAGTGTGGGTCTTTTGGGTTTAAAAACTCAAGGAAAGGTTTTTGCTTTAGAAAGTTTAGCATTAGAGTAGTTTACTGTTAAATACTCCTGTCCTCTAGTTTTCTTTCAAGGTAACTGACACCCATTTAGACTAACAACACTCAAAATTACACAAATTTTTACTCTAACGGAATCTTCTTAGTCTCTAACTCAACTGTTGAAAACAAGAAGTTGTGGAAAGAAGGAAGATGTTAGAAATCAAGGAACCGAAAGTTGGTGTATCGTACCCCTTCAGCAGTTATCTTTGCTCAAATTGCACTGTCATGAGCTTTCCCTACAAAGAGAACTAGCAATTAGTTTCCCTTTCGTATTCATTTTTTTAGGATAACGTATTTATGAAATTAAGCTGTTTTCAAGACAACAGATGAGGAAAGAGCATCAATAATTTTCCAGCCAAACCCACTATAGAGTCCTAGTCACGTGCTATCATTACCATAAAATCTTGCCTCCTTCAATAGATAGATCTTCCCTCCATATTTCTACTCTTCCTGCTTAGCTACCATAGGAAAACATTTATCATTTTTGGTTTAGTTGTGTAGCTTTCTCTCTTTTTCTCTCAAAATTCTTCATTTTGTTCACTAATCTACTGCCACAGACCCTCTCCCCCGATATCTAAATGGTCTTGGGTGGCCCTGAGATGTCTTGATCTCCCTTCCTAAAGGAAGCACCAGGCTCGTGCCTAGTACATACTAGATGCTCAGTAAATTTCTGCTGCAAGAATTGGTGAATGTGCGTAAGATCATTGCTGTGGGGCAGTGGTCCTCAATCGTAACTGCATCAGAAACACCTGGAGCACTTGTTAAAACACAAGTATCCTGGGCCTCGCCCTCAAAGTTTCTGATTCGGCAGGCCTGAGAAATCTGTATTTCTAACAAGCTCCCAGTAATGCTAATACTGCCAGTCTCGGTACCTTGCTCTGAGAATCACTGTCTTAAAGTAAATGGCTGAATAAAAATAATTCGATTTGTCCCAGGAGATCTATGCTCTTGCTTTGGATTCAGTGAGTAAGCCGCCTGTCTAAATTCTCCTCCAATCGATCCTACTTCTTCTGATGGTGACATTACAGAGATGAGGCAATGAGATATATCTGCACATCTGAAAACGTGGAAGGAGAAAGAATTTTACTCTGTTGACCCCACCGATGATTGAAATCCCTCAGAATCCTTCCGTTTTGGCATGCCAGCTACATCTTCCTGACTACCTTTCAGCCTCTGAAGTGGTCCCCCAACCCTTGGACAGACTGTAGAGGATGATTTGAGGTTCAGAAAACATAAATCACTGCAGATCTGTGGTTAGATTTTAGAAGCCAGAAAAACCAGGTTCCTTTCACGAACAGATGCCCCCTGACTTTCCACACGACCTTAACTAGAACGCTTCAGGCTGGTTCTAACAAAAGCAAACACATACCCTGTCAGGGAACAAAGCCTGTCTGTCTTTAGTCCCACTAGTGTTTTTTAAACATTCACCCTCTCCCCACATACACATACACACACAAACACACACACACACACATACCACCTCCACCTCTAATTGACTTTCCGAAGGCAATTTCCTCAGCCTGCCTTATTTTTTTCCTGAAACCTTTAGTTTTATATAGGAAAGAAAATACTTTCAAAGGATAAGTTGTGTCTATAGAGCCGTTCTTATTTTGAAAACGGCGAAGAATCCGTCTGTCGCCTCTGGGGTGACAGTAATACGTGAACTGCAAATTGCTGTTTGCTTTGGAAGGATTACGCAAAGTTCAAAAGCAGAAAAGCTAGGTTTGGAAGACTGCCCTGCCTTGATTCCACTGCAGCTTTACTAGGTTTTTCTAGAACAGTCAACACTTGCCTGACTGTCCTTGTTCACTAGAGTTGCCAGGTATCCTCCATAAAAATACCACCACCAGCGAGAAGCGTAGCTGGAGAGGGGCAAAAAGCCCTCTGCCCTTCTCAGGGAGCCAGACTTCTGCCATTTTCAACAAAATACCTAACATTAATAACCGAACCTCTGATGTGCAGACAGATACCCTGGCTTGTGAAATTATTCACATTACAAAAGGAACTCCCGCACGTAAGAAGGATCACAGCATCTCTTTAAATAGCGTTTGTTTGCCAACAATAAAATATTTGCCAGAGGGGAACAAGTAACAGTTGAAGTATTAATTGGAAATTAATATAAAGCAAGTTTGAAATTGGCTAACAGAGGAATCACATGGAATATCAAAAGCAGCTAATATTATACAAGAAAGCATAAACACATTCATACACCATAATAAAAGTTTCCTTATTTTATATGGTTACATTTTTCTTTCTGGACATAATCAGTTTAGGTTAATGTTAGGACTCACTTGTTTGACCTGAATACAGATCAGCTGTAAGGTATTTTTCTGTAACAACACCAAAGAAAGCTGAAACTGGCATTCTTTTAGTGTCTTGGAAAATCTTCGTTGTTGTGAAGACTGAAAGTTAACTGTGTTCGTATGTAAATAATGTCAGGCTGCTTGAGAGGGATTGTCCTTTGTGTCTAAAATTTTATATTATTTGGGTTACAAATAAAAATTTGCAATATAATGTTCCCTGAATAAGACAGATTGAAAAGTCAGGAAAAAGAAAAAACAAACAAAAAAAAACAAGGACAGAAGAGACCACTGGAGGTGTCTGGAGTTCTCAATCTTCCTTTTATGTTTCTGAATCAGGAGCAATTACTGTATTTCAAAACTGATAGTAAAAGAATCAGAGCTTAATCTCATCATCTGTTCAGGTGTAGATGTGTTCAGTAGTAGCAATGGGACCACACTAAACAGTTTAAAAAGGCCAAATCTGTCATGTTTACAAAGTGGTAACAACGGAGAAAATGTTTACTGCTTCCTTTCTTTTTCCCCCCCCTTGCACTCAGAACTAGCTGCCTTTACAATGACCCAGAAATGTCTTCTACGGAGAAGGAGTAAGAAATCACCATCAATAACAGCTGTGTGGTGACTTATTATGTTGTATGGCTGGGCTCTGAAAGACAAAATACATTGAGGATTGGGTAAACACCGTTTAGATGTTCAGCTTTCATGTTCTCTATTCCTGAATTTAGAAACTTAAAGAGAAATGTGCCAGCTTAACACCATCTCACTCATGATCACCGTTAGATGACGTAAGGACAACCTAAGTCTTCATTTGGCATTCTATTTTTCCAGTCCAAAAGTGAGGAGAAAATGAGTATTTGAGCCAGATGTAAAAGCATTTGGGCAAGAGGAATGCAACTCTGCTTTCTGAATTACATCATTCATATTTTAATTAGCGAAAGTAGGGGCTTCCATTTGAACTTATTTTGGTGGATGGGAGAGAAAACGTCCTTGTTTCGAAAATTCAAGAGGCAGCTGAGTCCGGATGGAACTTTAGAAATGATCTAGTCCATCTAGTCTCATCCCGTGAGAAACAAAAATTGAGCATGTACTGGGTTCTTACCACGTGCCAGGTTCTATGTAAAAACCTGCACGCACACTCTCTGATTTTTATCCTCAGAATAAGCCAATGAGGTGCGTTTTGTAGATAAGGAAAGAGCAGCATAGAGAGATTAGCCGGCCACTCCAATTTGTACAGCTGTAAGAATGGCCCAGAGCTGGGACTGGAGCCTTTGCAGGGCAGTTTCAGAGCCAGTGGTCTTGAAATCAGAGAGAGGTGGTCTTAATGCTGGAATGGGTATTCAGCCTCTGATCTAAGAGAACACCGGGGAGGACAAAATTTGTCGCCTAAGACAAATAGAGTTCGTTATTGTCCCGGTCAGTTTCAGGGAATAAACTGTGGTTACCATCATGCTCTCAGGGAAACTGGCCATCCAATCGGGGGCTCCTAATTGGGTTTGAGTTGTGGAGAATTTAACCTTGTCCTTCTTCACAGGAATCCAGAAGGAGGGGCAAAGATCACATTTACATGTATCTGCTATTGTCACATTTTGTTCTCTTGTGACCTCCTTTCCCTGGAGGAGGTCTGAAGGGAAACTGGAAAATCCCAGTGCACTTACTCTGCAGTTGCCATGGTGACCTTACAGTTTAAGGAAGTTTATACACAAAAACTTGAAAGAGAAGGTCTTTACTGAAAAGTACATAAAGAACAAAAGCTGTAAAGGAGACCTTTGAAATCGAGCAGCTACTCTTCTGAAGGGTGCACTGGTCCCACCTTTTTTGAGATGAAGACAGCAATTGCTTCAAGCAAACTGCCACGCCAAAGTTCGGCAAAATAAAAAAAACCATAGGCCCTTATAGTCCATCTAATCCTTTGTGCAAATCATCCCTCCCGCGTCAAAAGAGCGCCCCCTAGAGCAGAGTCCTGTGCCCACAGTTAACGCGGACGGATGTCCCTCACTAACCTACAAAGCTGCTGCATCTGCGGGCTTACCCACTCCTTTGCCTGCCTTGTGTGTTTTGTTCCTCATCTGTATAAAGGGCTGTTTGGGCTGGGGAGAGGGCAAAACACTGCTTCTGTTGGGCTTCATTCCAGGGATGGGCATGGGGGCGGGGGGATGCTGCAAATTGTTACTGTTACTTCCCGCTTCTTAGAAAATACTCCTCTCCGGGCTTCCGCTTTCTTCAGCCCTCTCTTTCCTAAGCTCTTCTTTACCAGGCACACGCTCACAGTGTGGAGGATGTGAAACGGGATGAGGGCCAGAGTGGCTGAGAGTTTTTTCTGCTGACTTCCAGCCCTGGGTTTCTGGCTTTCTTTAGTATCAGAACACCAGGCTTCGTTTACCAGCCCTGGGTTTCTGGCTTTCTTTAATATCAGAATACCAGGCTTCGTTTACCTTCTGGTTCCAGAGTGGAAGCATTTTACACCTTCTCTAGCTAGTATTAAATGGATAAACTGCAAAATGGGCAAAGGCTCTTCCAAGGAGCTCAATTAAGGCCAAGAATAAAACGCGATGTGTGCTGATACTGTAATGGCCTCATTTTCCTGAGAGAGAGAAGGGAAGGTTAAGCCCATCTCCCTGCTCTTCCTACAGCAAACAGGAGAGTTTCCTTTTATCATTAAACAATATTGTCAGAAGCTTTGTAAGAAACTTCGTTTAACACACGTTAGAAGCCAAACTAGCCTATAGGAAATTAGCAGAAAGCTACTATGTCTCACTGGAAAACTAGTTCTAGAAAGTGAAGCCCATCTGCCCAATGAGGAATACTCCTTTCATATTTCAAGTCTGATTAAAAGTGAGTTTTTTCCGAAAAGCATACTATTTTTAAAAGTAGCCCCGGGTGCTTGTCTCCTTCGCTGTCAGGTTTGGATTTTATTTATTCATTCATCTCCTAAAACCTGCAACATGACTTTTTATATTCTTACACACATAAAAAGTGTACATGATCCAGGAGAAGTGGTTCTATGTGGGGAGACTTAAATTAGTAGCTTCCCAACACAACTGTTATCTCGGAAATTAATCTTCAGTGTGGTTTCCTGTATTAACTTAAAAAGCATCCACTCTTGACTATCTCTTGCTCCTTCCATAAACTGGGTTATTAAATTTCAACTTTTCAGCTTCTTGTTTACCAAAAGCTGAAGGGTTAAATTAAACCCTGAAAGGTTTACAAAAAAGTCAGTATGAAAAATGAGGTGTTTCAAAATGGTGTGCTTTTTTCAGATTTTTATCAGGTGCCTAGGTGATGAAACAAAGTGACCGTGCCCTTTAAACTTTTCAAGATGATTTCAAGTGTTCTGACCCACATTCACACTCTTCAGATGTTGTACCCCAAATGTAATAAACATTTTCTTGGTCTGCGAAAGAAACTGAGCCACCACCATATGAGTAAGAATAAAAATCCAATCGTCAATCAAACTTAATACATTCTTTTGGGAATAACTGCAGCTGGAAGTCCATTTTTGAAGCAAAAACAAGTCAAGAAGGACCTGTCTTTTGAAAATGCATATTAGAAAAAGATCTAATCTAAAAGATCGAAGGGGTCAGAGTGGATAAAAAAGAAGACACCTCCACGGTAAAACCCTGCTGGTAAAAAGACAAGTCAGATCCTCGAGGGCATAAAATAGAGATTAATATCCATGACAACCTGGCCTCTCCTGACAGCATGGCTGGGTTTGAAAACTCCCAAAGGAGACAAGATGATTGTAAGCAGAGAGATGATTTTCCCATTTGAGAAAGACACAGAGCTACTACTGCTACTCTACTAGTAGTACTAATATTACTGCTACTAATAATAGACATTTACTGTGTGCTCATTATGTACAATTGAAAACACTTTAGACTTAATCCTTAGCGAGCCGTGAGAGAGATACGACTGTTCTGCTTTACAGATACAGAAATGGAGACTTAGAGAAGATAGGTAACTAGGCCAAGGCCCCAGAGCTAAGAAGTGGTAGAATTGCCGAGGGTATTTCAAAGGAAGGATACCTTAACTACTGTAAACTGGATGGGTTGGCTTTATCTGCAGAGCTGCGAGAATAAACAGGGCTCAGCTGCTGCAGATTCCACCCGCAAAGCACAGTAACCTTTGCAAGATACAGACTCAAGGCTCGGGAGGGAGGGCAGACCTAAGCAAAATCCGCACATACTTCCCAAGCTGCCTGTTTCAAACAAAGCGTTTTTCTTTTCTCATGGTGGAAGTTCTTCCTCTGAGTGTTCACTGGCTGTAGCCCTCTTCTTTGGTAGATGCCAGGAAGTTGTGATATGTTCACAGGAGGTGGAAGAGAGGCACAAGTGGCCCAAAGCCATTTTAGGCTTATTCCCTAGATATTTGGGAACTCAGTGGACATTCTTTTTTTTTTTCCATCTTTTTTTTAAATTGAAGTGTAGTTGATTTACAATGTTGTGTCACTTTCAGGTGTACAGCAGTGATTCAGTATACATATATATGTCATATATATATATGGTATATATATATTCTTTTTCAGATTCTTTTCCCTTGACGTGGAGATTATCATACTAAGTGAAGTAAGCCAGACAGAGGACAAATGTCACGTGATATCACTTATATGTGGAATCAAAAAAAAAACCCCAGTACAAATGAACTTATATACAAAACAGAAATAGACCCACAGACATAGAAAACAAACTTATGGATACCAAACTCAATAGACATTCTTTACAACAAGCTTTTCTTAGGATATAAGAATCCATCTCATTAAAGTAGCTGACGCCCTTTTCAGGCAAATCCTTTGACTTTAGAAAATTTTGGAGGGTGAGAGTGAAAGCAGTGGAGTCACAGCCGGCGAGTCCCTCTGGCGTCACCTGGAGGGAAAAGAGAGTGCCTCACACCCATGGACACCTCACACACACGGTTCAGAAGCACACAGAACCAAGCACGTGCTGTCACGGAAATGACAGACGATTCAGGAGCGAGGTGGCCCCTACCTGCGGGGAGGGACGTGTGGGCAACAGTAATGCTAGCCCCCCCCCCTCGGTTTATCAGTTTTTTTCTAAATTATGGTAAAATACACCTAACACAAAATGTATTGAATAGTGTCTTGACCATTTTTAAGTGTACAGTTCAGTAATGTTAAGTACATTCACGTTGTCAGGCAACCGACCTCCAGAACGTTTTCGTCTTGCAAAACTAAAAGTCCATCCCCATTAAACCACAGCTCCCAGCGCCCCCCCACCCCCTTCTACTTTCTGTCTGAATTTGACTGCTCTAGGGCCCTCATGTAAGTGGAATCACATGATAGTTATCTCTCTGTGACTGGTTTATTTCACTTGGCTTAATGTCCTCAAGGTGCATCCATGTTGTAGCAACTGTCAGTTTCCTTCCTTCTTCATATTCATTGTATGTATAGACCACATTTTGTTATCCATTCATCCATCGATGGACACTTGGGTGGCTTCCACCTTCTAGCTATTGTGAACGATGCTGTGAACATGGGTGTAAAAAGATCTGTCTGAGTCCCTGTTTTTAATTATTTTGGATATGTACCTAGAAGTGGAATTGTTGACTCATATGATAGTCCTATTTCTAAGTTTCTGAGGAACCTCCATACTGTCTCCCATAATGGGAGACAGTGCACAAGGGTTCCCTTAACTCCCACACTTCTGTTTTCTGTTTTTTCGATAATAGCCATCCCGGTGTGTGTGAGGTGGCATCTCATTGTGGTTTTGACTCTTGTGCTTTTTAAATAACAGCTTTACTGAGAGATAGAATTCACCCATTTAAACTGTACAGTTCAGCGGCTCAGCATTGTCACTGAGTTGTACAACCAACGCCACAATCAATTTTAGAACATTTTCCTCACGTCAGAAAGGAACCCCATCACTCTCCATTTCCCCTGACCCCAAGTCCCTGGCAATCACCAACCGACTTCCTGACTGTATCTGCCTCTTCTGGGTACTTCCTGTCAATGCAGTCACGTGGCACATGGGCTTTGGGTCGGGCTTCTTTCATTTAGCCTCACGTTTCCAAGGTCATACATATGGTAGCAAGTTTATAACTTTTCACATGTTAGAGACATACTCTTGATGAATTTAACAAAATTTTAAAAGCTCCAAGACAAAACATCTGGGGGGAGGAATCAAAGGTGCTATGCATGAAAAAAGGTCAACAGTGGTTTTCTTTGGGTGGTGGCCCAAGAGGTGACTTTTAAATTTTATATTTCTTCATAGTTTTCTGTATTTTTCAAAAACAAACGTGTTTCTTTTATAATAGGAAAAAATTTTTTTTTAAATATTGGAGGGGTTTTGCCATTGTTGTTTTATTGTTTACCTCTTAGTATTTAGCACTTGTCAGATGTTCCTTATTTCAAGCAGACCATTTTTTTGCCCTACAAGGAAAGGCCATTTACTAAAAGATAGGTGGATTTCCAAAATGCAGTAATATTCCTTATCGTAATCCACTTAAAAGTGAGCCTGCACACAAGTCTTTTGCCCCCTAGATCGTTTGGAAAGGCGTAAAATGCTTCCAGAAACTTTGGTAAAAGTGAACAGATTCCATATGTTAAAGAGAGCCTTGGCAACTAGGGAAGATTGTGTTTTACCAGATTTGTCTAGTGTAAGAAGCATGCAGGATTTATTTTCAGTAAGTCCTTTGAGGAAAAAAAGCAAGCACAGCCCTCCTCAAATCAGTACTGTTTCTATTCAGTTTCTCATTTCTTTTCTTTTTTTCTTTTTTTCCAAAGTATTAATCTGAAGCTAAAAGAAAAGCCCTAGTTGGCCATGGCTGGAAGAAGAGGATGCTTTTCTGCTTCGTGGTTCTGTTGAAACATATCTACCTGGAGAAGACAGGGCTGATGGTACTTTTTTCCCACTTTGCACTACCTGGTGCCATTCTAAATTTCTAAGGGGAAAAACAGTAAGGGAACTTGTTTGCTCTTAACATGTTTTATGAAATTGTGTGTATTTTCCTATTTTGCCAGTTATGTGCCTCTAAGATTTTAGTTGAACCTCAGCAAGAAAGTAGGACCTTCCGCTTCAATATTTCATGAACCCTTGGTGCAGTGGTATTTCGTCTCTTAGACTGGTGTTGACCACTAAGATAACTTCCGTCCACTGTTTATCGTGAGTGGATTTGTTTCCATAGATTAGCTGGATTTCTCCTTGGTGATCATTTCAGGTTTAAAATACACAGGGCTCAACAGTCCCTAGGAAAGTGGTCCTCACATAACTCTACCTTTAAAATCCTAAGCTTGCTTAAGACAGCCATAAAGTAGACACAGGTGTGACACCACATCAGCTAAGTGCCCACTTGGTTCTTGTCCATGTGAATTGTCTCTGCTAACGTCTCTAAAGGAAGCCAGGCTTTCTAATTCACATCAATTTTATTTTAGTTATCAAACTGGGCATCATGTTTTCTGTGAATTGGTCTTTTTACAAAATCATTTCTCCAGCCTCCACGTTGAGAAACTTAAGGATCAATGTCCCCGTTTCTGATAGCTGTCTGTGCTTCAAGCCATAAACTTAGTTCTTAGTTTAACTTCAACTTAGTTACACTTTAAGTGCCAAGGGTTCTATGTAAGGTGGCCCACTCAGAAATTCGTTATTTGGTAACTTTCAGTTATCTGAATTTCTCTCTCACATGCATTATAAAAAGTAATCTGCTTTAACACACTCTAATCACAGCTTTCAAATTAAACATGAGTCTGTACTATCACTTGCAAAATAGTCCTTTGTAAGTCTTCATACGCCCTTTAAAACGCCAATGTGGTTTAGAACCCGTGGGCCTCTAGCAGAGTGAGGGGTTTGTAAATCCAGCGCCTCTACCCGTTGCCCTATGGCCTTCGAGTCAAGAATGGTTTTCACACTTTGGGCTAAGAAAAAAAATGTTTTTAATATTTCATGACACATGAAAACTATTCAAATTTCAGTCCCCGTAAATAAAGTTTTACTGAAACACAGCCACACAAATTTGCTTACAGACTCTGCAGCTACTTTCGTACTACAGCAGCAGAGTGGAGTAATCGCCATAGACCATGGGCCCACGGAGCCTAAAACACTGACTCTCTTTATAGAAAGCGTTTGCTGAGCACTGTGTCAGCACATCCATCCTTCCCCCTCCCCATTTGTATTCAGATATTGGTTTCTCTAACAGCATGCACAAATGCACAGACTAATTTACTCTCTTAAGAGTTAGTGAACTGAACTTGGCCACAAGTTAGTGAAACGCATGGCCTGCTGAACTTGGCCACAAGTTGGTGAAACGCATGGCCTGCTGAAAAAGGCAAGGAGTCCTAGCCACGAGCCCGTGGCTCAGGTTGTGTTTACATGACCCAAAGTGGAGCCTGCTTAGAAGGCTTTTGGCTGTACAGAGAGGCATTGCTGAGGTCCTGCCCTTACCCTGGAGACGATTCTCAGTCTCCAGTATCAACTATTACTAACAAGCTAGCAAAAATTAAAATGCAGTGGAGAACGGGGTTCCACCATAGTCTGAGGATGGTAACTGCATCCGGGAGAGCTGTCGGGGACACTTCGAGCCCTACGTGTCATGAGCTTTGAAATGCTTTGAAGCAGACGTCTTTGCACAGGTGACTGAATTGTCCCGCCCTCATCTGCTTCCCGTCCGCCTCCACCCCCCTTCCAGACGCGCTTTTTTACACACAGGTCAGCTCTCTTTCCTCCATAAGCCCCAGCTATCTATGTCCTCCCCTCGGTCCCTTTCCACTTGGTATCCTGTTAAACCATTCTTTGGGGTCCTCCTCCCTCACAACACCTGGTGTGTCTGAGAGGAAAACCCCCGGAGCGCAGCCCCTCCCACAGCTCACCTCTGCCTTTGGCAGCCCAAGTTATGCCTCTCCCAGAACAGAGCAATGACCCGATTCTCCGGTTGGCTCACTGCTGCCCTGGCATAATTAGTCACAATGCTCCCTTTTGCTCAGCCATATCCCATTTTGGAAGAGAAATTACATGGTCCCCCCTAGCCACCGGAAGTAATGAAGAATCCACTGTTCCGCTTAGCGGTGTGAACCCGAGGACATAGAGCTGTCCATAAAAAAGGCTCTTGTGATAGAGTCAACCAGACAGGACAACAGTCCCACCATTCACATATTCTCTGAACTTGGCCAGCCTGTTCATGGAAGGCTACTCAGGTGGTATTGTCTGGAGCTTCATCCTCCTATGTGGAAACGATGAGCATCTTGCTCAATCAGTGATTTCGTTTGGGCTGTTCTACGGGCTGCGTCACCATTCTGATAGGCATCTGCTATTTTATTATCTTAAAAAGACAAATTAATTGCATGTGCTAGAGAAAGGCCACCAGGTAAATTCAAACCAAGTACATAGAAGCCTAGAAGAATCCCGACAACAAATAATCGCTCAGCCGATATGTAGACAGATGTAAACATTCCCATCATTAACTATCTAGCTCTTGCATTCTGGGCATTCTTGCTTTGGTTCTGACTTCTGGGAACTGTTTGCACTTTTCCTGTAGATTTGTAGTTAAGGGAACCAAGGGGTCATCGGGGCAAACGCATTGTTTTCCTAAAGTGGCAACTGCTATTCACTTAGCTCCTTGATTAAGAGAAAGAACAAAAATCTGCACAGAAGATATCATCAGGGAGTAAGAAAGTTTGTTTGAGGGCAATAGCTGGGGGCGGAAGAAAACCCGAAGTTCCTGTTGAAGCCATACAATGTTTTATGGGGTTATCTTCTAAGACAGCGGTCCCCAACCGTTTTGGTATCAGGGTCCGGTTTCATGGAAGACAATTTTTCCAGGGACAGGGTGGGGGTGGGGTGGGGTGGTTTCGGAGGTAATGTGAGTGACGGGAGGGAGCGACAGAGAACGAGCGACGGGGAGCGACGGGGAGCGAGCGAAGGGGAGCAGCAGATGGGGAGCGGCAGATGAAGCTGCGCTGGCTCGCCCGCCCCTCACCTCCTGCTGTGTGGCCCGGTTCCTACCAGGCCGTATCTGGGGGGCAGGGTTGGGGACCCCTGTTCTAAGACATAACTCCGACATGTGTGAGGAAGTCATTACTCCAAGCCTTTGTGTTCTTACGGTCTTGTTTTAAGTATTCAGTTATGGTACTAAGTTTGCAACCCTCATCTAATTAATCACAATGCCTCTGTAGTTTGTTCCCTTAGAAACATTTAGATGTGCACAAACTAATCTTTTATATATTTAAAGGTTTTTTTCTACCACATATTGGATCGCTCAGAATAAAGTATCTACTAGACCTTTGTTTTGGTAAATAAATAAATTCTACCTAAATAGTGCAAATTAGTAATATAAAGATATGTAACAACACCATATATATATATATATATATATATGTATATCCTCTCTGTATAATTCAGAAATAAACATTGATTCCACACACAAATGATGGCTTTCTTTTTCTGAGTCAGCAAGAATCTATTTCTAGCTTCACTTTGCAGGAGTCTTATCTGGATATCAGTCTGGCTAGGTACTTGGTCCCTGAGGACAGTATAAATTCTGGCTTCCTTGTCACCCAAACATTATTTCCCTTTTCATTTTTGCTTTCCATGCCTCAATGAGCTAAGCTTTCAAAATGTGTGGTTTACCCTCTGGGTAAGCAATTTCTCACTTTGGAAGCATCTCCATGTTTCATGGTTACTTGATTTTGTCAACTTCTCCTTCCTCTGTCTCTTGCCTTTTCATAGCATATGTTTATTTTTTATTTAAAATTCATTGCATGCCATTTTATTTTTAGTTGTTATTGTTTTGTTTGTTTTTTTTTACTTTTAGAGCCATTAACTGGTGTTGGGAATTACCACTAAGCTTTTTTTTTTTTTTTTTAAACCTAATAAACAAATGTGTACCTCTGCTTCTCAGAAAATTGCTGGAGGAACCAAATGGGAAGTCGCTCTGCAAAAAGTTAGACGTTGCACGTTCTCATGATGTAGGAATGAGTCCTGGTGAATACTGTCCTCTACCCAATGAAGGGAAGAAGGACAAGAGAAGACTGAGAAGCAATTACAGGCAAATGAAGGGCGTGATACTACAACGTGTACTGTTAACCTTCATTCTACTCCCTTCACCTAACTGGTCGTGGGAATGGAAGGCAGGCTAGGGGAAAGGATGGGTAAAATGTGGGGAGGTACACACTATGGTGTATTACACAGCTGTTAGAAGCAACAAATTACACATTGATGGAGCAACACAAATCAGGGTAGAGTGGAAGAAGGAAGAACTCAGTATTTACAGCCTAGTGCCATTTATGTAAATTCTAAGCCTACACACACAAAACAATGCTACATATTATACAAAGTCCATGCACATTGAATGACTTAGCACACTCATTAGAGGGAATACAGGGGTAGGGTGAGGACTGGGGACCCAGAATGAAGCTAGGAGTCTAATTAAACATCAAAATAAACAATAAACCTTTCATAGGCTTAAGTTAAAAGTAAATAAAAGGAAAATACCTTAAACTTTCAGCCACAGATCATGGAAAAGCCGTGTTAAGGTGCTTTGGGTCGTCAGGGGCTATTCCCTTCTACAGCTTCTCCTGTAGTTGTACCCTTTCCCTGCATTGGCAGCATCAGTGCTGCGGCAGCTGCCAGAAGCCTGCCCTGGGCTACATCACCCTGAACAGTCACAGAGCTTTTAACGAAGCTGCTGCCTTCTGACACATCAATCCTCACACAGCGGTAACCTTGATAGAGCAAGGAGATTGCCCTGTGAAGCTCATTTTCCTAGATTTTCACTTACATCCATTGAAAACAATTCTCTTTAGCCACACAAAATCATTTCTTTTTGATATGCAACCATTTTAGTGATACTCAGATGACAGACACTACTAACTGCCATCCACTCCCTCTCTTGCCTCACTCGCAGTGAGAGACCTGCACCCTCGATGCTTAATCATGCCCTCCTTGTGAAACTCTTCTCCCATAGGTTGGTGAAGTGAATTGTCCTTTTAGCCACCCACCCCCATTTTTGTTATCTACTGCTACATAACAAATTACGGTGAATTCTCATTATTTGAGGCAGTTACATCCTATAAAGGCAATGAGAACACCGAATTAGCAGGTACTGAACCATTGCTCCTAGAGGAAATACAGGGTTTTAGGTTCCTGTGAGCCTCTGGTCACATTTCCATCAACTGATCAATACCTAGTCTTGTGTTATATGTGTTTCTGTTTAAATACGCTTTCTTTAATATATATCGTTGACCCATTAACACTGAACTCACAGCCAAATCCTGAATATAACTCATGCCTGAACAAAGCTTATCTAATACAGGAATTTTCTCCATAAGGCACATCACAGCACTTAGGGACATTAGACAGCACTTCAACTCTATCCTTGGGGACCATTTTAAAGAGTAAAATTACAAACAAAAATACCAAAAACATGGCACTAAATAGACCACGAAAAGGATGCTCGTTTACTGCTGTAAAGGACTGAGACCAGAAAGCTGAGCCTTGCCTTGTTCAACCTCATCTGGGAGCATGTGCATCAGACAGCTCAGGCTTTCACCACTCTGCACGTGTCCATAAATGACCATGAAAACAAGAGGAGTATGGATTTGGGGTTACAAATAAGTTTTAGTGAGTAGGTGAATTTGCAATTATGGAATCCTTGAATAATGAGGATCAACTGTAACCCAAGACTTAGCAGCCTAAAACAACACACATTTATGATCTCAGTTTCTGTGGACTGGAAATCCAGATACATCTCAGCTGGATCCTCCACTTCAAGGTCTCTCACAGGCTACAATCACAGTGTTGGCACAAGACTCCATCAGGAGGGGTGACATCACCAAGATAGTGTCCTAAGTCATTCCTGACTTTGTTCCCTCTCGCAAGAGGTTCAACTGGGACAGAATCTGCCTCCAAGTTCATTCACATGGTTGTTGGCAGGATTCAGTTTCTCGAAGGTTGTTGAACTGAGGGCCTCGTTCCTTGCTGGTCATTAGCTGGAGGCTATCCTCAGTTCTCTGCCTCATGGTCCTCTCCAACCCGGCAGCTTGTTTCATTGAAATCAACAACAAAGACTTTGCTAGCAAGATGGAGGTTACCATTTTTGTAACCATATCACAGAAGCAACATCCTGCCAATTTTGCTGCATTCTACTGATTAGAAGTAAGTCACTAGATCCAGCCCCCACTCAAGGGGAGAGGATTACACAAGGATATGAATACTAGGACATGCGAATCATCGGGTGCCTTCTTAGAAGCTGGCCTACAATGCCCCCTTTGCCCTCTGCAAATCCTCTTTGAGCCCCTCTTGCCTCCTCTCACCTATAAGTGATGGTGTTTCTCAATGTTTCTCTTTGCTTTTCTACCGTTTCCCCAATGACCTCAGCTAGCACATCTCTTCAAATTATTCAAGACCTGGCTTCAATCCCGACTTCCAAACCCCCACCATCTCACTCAATCTCTGTGCTCCCTCTAATCTCTGGGGTGAAAAAATTAAATTCTTCCCCTTTCATGACCTGATGAGACCATTCCTCTACTATCCCATTCTCACTGAAACTACACATACTGGGAATTAAATCTTGGTTCTGCTTACCAGCTATATTACTTTGGACTACTCAACTTCTTTGAACCTTAGTTATCCATTTTTAAAATGTGGATAAAACTCCCATCTTACAAGTTTATGTAGGATTTAAATGTCCAGCCTAGTACTTAATACATAGAAGGCATTCAATAAACATGAGTTCTTTTCCTCATCTTCCCATTCACTCAGCCCTTTGTCTGTTAACTTGCCAACTTCTCCAAATCCACTGCCAACCCCTTACTTTCTGTGAACCATATTAGCATCTCGTTTCCTCTCCTGCCCCCTTTTAAATAGACTAATTCTCGTGAATCCGCCTCCTCTTCTCTCAGATATAGCCATTTTATGCCATCCTCTGCCTTACTCCACCTCTAGCTCCTTCCAGGCTTTCCATCTCTTACCTTTGCTCAGTTTACCTCTGGTTTTTAATTTTTATTTGGAAACAATCTCAAACGTGCAAGAACAGAAGAAGAAATTACTTTTCCTGAAATATCTGAGAGTAAGTTGTCTGCATAATGCCTCCTCGCCCCTAGATGTTTAGTATATTTCCGACAAACAAGGACACTCTCCTCATAACCTAATACAACTATCAAAACCAGGGAATTAACACTGAAACATTACTACCATCTAATCCACAGATGCCATTCAAGTTTCACCTGTTGAAATATATCCTTTAAAGCAAAAGGATCCAGTTCAGAACCACAAGTGGCATTTAGTTGTCACATCTCTTTAGTTTCCTTCAATCTAGAACAATTCCTCAGTCTTTCCTTGGCTTTCATAACCCTGACACTTAGGAAGATCTCTCACAGTATTCAGTAGAATGTCCCTTGATTTGGGTTTCAGGTTATTCATCTTTGGCATCTGTAACTCAGAACTGATTTGTGCTTTTCTTATTGCATCCTTGTGATATTCATTTGAACACCTGAAGATGCCGTCTATAGGGCTTTTGTCGGGGACATGTCAAAGAACACAGAGAGAGACTGAAGGGGCTCCAGCTGGCTAGATTTGGGACAATGTGAGGACTAAAATAAATAATCATGCTAACAGATTATAACCTACTGAATAAAGTAAGATTCCGTGAGTTCATATCATTCTGATATTAATTAGTTAATTAAAATTTTGATGAACAACAGGATAGTTACATACGCTCAAAGCACCCACCCCCAAATACCTATTAATCGCAAGAGGAAAAAAGAGTACTTTTATGGGCAAAGAGACGCATAAAAAGCTTTCCTATTTGAAAACTCAATAGAGGAGGAATTTCCAATGATTTCCAACATAAAAGGCATTTTGCACATTTTATGTTTAAAATTATTTCCTCACTAGAAAGACAATTTCCAAAAGTTCATACTAGTTGTCCATCATTTTCTTATGAACAGAATGAATACGTTTTGTATAGTTTCATATAGGTTATATGCCATCACTAGAAGTAATTCGTGATCATTTTGTAGAAACTGGAGAATACGAAAACTAGGAAAGGAAAATAGTCTCTCCCTGCTATCCCACCTGAACACAAGCACAAGTAACATTTTGGTAGGAACTTGATGCCTATGGGACATACTCAAGATCACAGCACCGGTACAAAAAAGCAGACCAATGGTCTTTGCATATCTGAATTTTTCTGATGGTGGTCACTGATATCTCTCGTTCTAATTGATTTTCTCAACATATAAAATAAAATAGCTTCATTTTCTTTTCTGCTTACAGGAAGGATATGTGCTTATTGAAAAATAAACAAAATAGAAAGTATAAAAAAGTGGGTAAAATCACCCAGTCTTACCACTTAATCACACCACTGTTTATTAACACATTAGAATACATTTATCTGGAAGATCTTTCCAGACGTATCTTTATAAATTTTATATACATGTAGAGAGAGAGAAAGAGGCAGAGTTTGTGTTCCGATCATCTTTCCATGTCCAAAAATCTTTTTGATAATTTCCTAGAAGTAGTATACTTCGGTTGAAAAAAATTTAAATTGTTGATACATATTGCTAAACCTCCTAAGGAATGATTATACTCATTTAGACTATCACGGCATGAGACTCTGCATTTCTCCACATGCTGTCAAAGAGAAATAGAGTCCGATATTAGTGAAAATGGTTAAGGACAGATTTTAACAAGCAATATGCTATTGCAATAGAGAAGGAGGTTCAGTGTAAACTGACAACGTTCATTTATACAGAGGTGACTGGGTGTTTTAAAGGGAAAACGAAAGAGGAGAGGGGAGGTGGAGCTGGGGCTCAGTAGAGTCAGGAAAGTGAAAAATCATGATTAAGACAGCTGTGTCTGCTAGCCGGCAATTACTGAAGCTACAATTCTATCCTCCCACAGAGACTGGGAAACAGGCCCTACCCTTCCTGATGATTACATTTTAATGGAATGGCTTTCAGGTCCTTCAGAAAGACGCTCCTGAGTTGTAGGTGACAGTATATATCTCAAGGGGACAGAGGAAGGATTCACAATTGTAAGCCCTTTTTATTAAATGCTCCAAGAAAGGGTGTTCAGGGGCCAATAGTCAGGTGTTGGCTGGAATGAACAGTAAATTGTTTTGGCATCCTTGAGCTTTCTCAGGCAGGCACCTGAAGAGGGGCTAGTGTCATCCTAGGGATGTGGCCTGGAGCTGTTAGAAATTATATCAGTGTTTGTTTAGGTCTTTTAATGTGGGGGCAGAGGGGTCGACAAAATCATTTGTGTGGAGAATCTGTAGTTTTTTACAGGCCGAAGTTGAGGCTTAGTCAAGAAGAGGGCTCAGAGGAGCCTGCCTAGAGTTTGGTCAAGGAGAAAATCTTCGTCAATGCTCGCCAATACTGGGCTTTGACATCTTTTTAATCTTGACCATTCTGACAGCAAGAAAAAGATACCATTGATTTTATTTGCATTTGCTTCAAACTAGCAAAACGAACTCTTTTTTATATATATTTCTCATCATCTGTATTTCTTCTTTTGTGAATTGACTGTTTATGTCCTTTATCCATTTTTTTAAGTGGAGATAGTTATTTTTCAGTTACTGATTTGTAAGACATAATGTTTTAGTTTGAAAATCTGAGAATTTTTCTTAATACATTTGGCATTTAATAACCTGTCCTAGGCCACATTTCCCTGTAGACACTCAAATACTATTCCTGTGTCCCTAAGTATCAAGTCAAAACATGTTTCAGCAATAAACTCCATCAATTGCCCTACTCTCTACCCCAATGTTTCTGTCCCTGAGGTTCTCCGAGAAAAGCAGGCCACAACGGGGCCCCTGGCTCCTGAAGGCATGTACATGGATCTGCATAGTAGATCAGACTCATAAGTTCAACCAGCTGTGTTTCTTTGAGCTCTGACCGATAAGCCTAAAAATTCTGACTGCAGCACATTAAAAGGATCATACACCATGATCAAGTGGGGTTTACTGCACCTCTCCCTCCTGCCAGGCTGGGGAGGGCAATGAACAATCAATTATGCTGTGACAGAATGCAAGCGCATCTCAAAAACCTGTCAACTTCTCACTGTTCTTCTAGCTGATACCGTCATGGACAGAATGACCTAGAGTCTGTTTACAGATATGTTAGTTCAATGCACTCACAGTCATGGAGAATAAAGAAAGGATATAGTTGAAGGACTGATTTGGCCCACCTCTGTCTCATATCAAAGAGATGAGGAGGTGTCTTCAAGCTCAGGAGGAAAGGTTGGCAACACCAAGGGCCAGCCTTCTGAGAATGTAGCTCCCGCTAAGGCCATGAGGAATGTTACCTTCCCAGGTCACTCCTGAGGAACACTGGAATGACCAATGAGTTCAGAAGAAAAACGAGCCTCACCCCCCAGTCCCCACCTTCAGTAAGTAGAGATGCCTCATAAGTGAAAAATATCACACAGGAAAAGACTTTCTCCAAACCAAGAATAGGAATCAGCGATTGACCCACTGACCTGAAGTTTAGAGAACATGGTATGAGTAAAGGAGCACTGATCAAGCTGGAAAGAAAATGATCCATAAATTCAGCACTTGATAGTATTTACTTTCTTTATAATCCATGTATGACTTCCATCCTTCCTTATCTTTTCTTTTCTCTCCGGTGTAAGAAGATATAAGCATTCAAGAGTTACTGTCAAAACAGTGTTTGATGAAGAAATGCCTTTTGACCCCTAGATGACTTGGAAATTAGAACTCACATAGGATGTAAGTAAGGGAAACACAAATAGAAACTCTCGCTATGTTTCTAATTTTAATTTCCTCCCCCCCCAATTTAAAAATATTTCAGTGTAACAGATATTTGTTGTAAAAATTTCAGGCAGAGATATATTTAAAGAAAAGTCCCCCTGTATCATTTATTTCGATATCACAAATGACTTCAACACTGAGTGGCTTAAAACAATAATTTATTCATTTTGCTCATTAATCTACAATTTGGGCAGGACTTTGTAGGGATGGCTCCTCTCTGTTCCACACAGCACCCGCCAGAGCAGCTTGGCTCAGGACTGCCCAGTCTGACCAACCTGGATGGCAAGTTGTTTAAAATGTTAGACAAATTTAAAGCTACAACTCTCCTGAGGATATATATTATCCAGGTGGTTTTTAAAGGAAAATGAGAACCACATGTAAAAGGAAAAGAGTAGTCTCCTCCCACTTGCTAAAATACAATATTTTAAAAGTTAAAAACATGACTTTCATAAAAATAGGAAGTGAACAGGTGTCAAAGATTTATTCAACTCACTAATTAATTATGTTAATTAAGATGTTAAGACCGGTTAAATGGATAAAAACCAGTGCTATATACAGTATATCAGGAATGATCAAATGAATTTGCTGATAGATGCATCATCGGTTACTATCCGATGAGGCAATAAAATGCATTTCTATTAGTGGGGATCAACTGTTATCTCTACGGAATTATATTCATTTCTGGGGAAATGACCTCCATTCTTCAGTCTCAGTTGGTGTATGGAACTGTCCCTCCACAAACCCACTGTCCAAGATGGGCATGTGCCCCAGGCCTAGTCAAAAACGAGCATTGCATTCCCTCAGTGAGAGATTCAGACACAGATGCATGACCCAACTGGAGGCCAAAACACACAGTAGGGCTTTGCAGGGACACTCGTGAGAACCTGGAGTGTTTCGGTCTAAACTCGTTGCCAGGTGTCCTGGTATTACATAAGGCCTGAAAAGGCAGAAGTGTAGAAGGATGGCAACAAACGAGAGGACAATGGCATCCTGATGACTTGAATTGCGCCCCTGCATCTACCCTGCTTCCCAGACATCTCAGTTATCGTCAGTGTATTTCATTTTTTTTGGTTATATTAAGCCAAGTAAATTGATCCCTTACAATATAATAGGGTTCTCCAGCCCTGGCTTCTTGTATGCTAGCCCACTGAACATATATTCACTTTTCTGTGCTCCAATTTCCCTTCTATCAAAGGAACAAACAATACCTATAAAGAGTTGTAAAGATTAAATACGTAATAAATCTAAATGTAACATAATATACTTTTACAATGCTGAGGCAAAAGAAATATCACATAACTTAATTTTCCTAAATTAAATTCTATCTAATCCTTACCTCCCATTACTAGGATGAGAACCCTCCCAATGTCAGTCATCACTGGGTATTCTTTAACTCTTTAGTGCTACAATCTGTCAAAAAAAATTTACCGAGGAAAGACTGTTTGGTCTTTGCTACATCATGGTTGCCACTGGGATGTTTACTGTCCAAGACCACATATTCTATCCAAAGGCAGGTGACTCCACAGCCTCTTTACCATCTGGGGGATCTGGCGACTTCCATGCAGCTCCTGAGACTAAGCTGTAGATCACAGAGCCCCAGCAAATACATCAGTTCACCCATCAGAAGTCCTACTGCCTGCTAGGACACCTGCATACAAGACATTGATGCTTGTAGATTCCTCTGCCAACTTTCTCTCAAGCCCCTGGAGCTAATCTTTCAACCCAGTGACTCCATCTCTCTCCAGATTATCTCCAGCCCCTGAGGAACACCCAGCTAAATTCACTTCCCACACAAGAGCCTGGACAGCGTTCTATAACAGATGCCCTGTGACTTCTGATCTGGGCTGGGAAACACACAGAGCAATTAACAACCTGTAGTAGGCAGCCTCCAAGAGGACTCTCCGTGGTCCCCACCTCCTGGTATTCAAGCCCTTGTGCAATCCTCTCCCCTTGAGTGTGGGCTGGACCTAGTGACTCATTCCTAACAAACAGAATACAGCAAAAGTGATAGAATGACACTTCCAAAATTAGCTTATGAAACAACAGTAACGTCTATCTTGTTTGCTCTCTCTCTCTCTTTCTCCCTCACCGCTCTGAGAGAAGCCACAGGCCAAACTGTGAGCTTCCCCACAGAGAATCCCACGTGGCGAGGAGCTAATATCTAGGAGCACAGCCAGAAAGGACCCAAGGCTTGCCAAAAGCCACGTGAATGAGTGTGGAAGCAGATGGATCCTCCCCAAGATACGCCTTGAGATGACTATAACCAAGGCCAAAAGCTGGAGCTCAGCCTTGTGAGGGACCCTGAGCCAGCTACGCAGCTGACTCCTGACTGACCAAAACTGTGAGATCATAAATGTTGCTGGCTTTAAGACACTAAGATTTGGAATAATTTGTTACTCAGCATCAAATAATTAATATGCCACCGTTAGGACCAGTAGCCCAGAATTTCCTGGAAAAGAAAGTAAAGTTACCTTTTCCTCCTTTTCAAAGTCTATTCTGGCAGGGACTAGGGGACAGCAATAAATAGCCTGGTAACTGACCCCATGACAACCATTACCTGAAGAAATATAACAGGTCTACCGAGAATCTCCATAGAGGAAAATTACCACCGTATGGCACTGACAGTCCCTCCAATGGAAAGAAGCAACAGAGCCTGAGGTTCAGGGTAGGGGCGGGGAGGCAGTGGCTATAAGTCCCCCAACTGCCCACTGGGATCCCTAAAGAAACCCAGACCTGTTCCTGTGGCTGTGAGAGAATAACAAGTTTCAACTTGGGTGCTCGGGGTTAATGGCATTTCTAGATGACAGTCTTCAAGGGATGGAACTCCCTTCCCTGTCCTGGAACCCTGCCCTAAACAGGGAGATTCTGGGGCAGTTCCAAAAATTAAAGCCCGCCATGAAGACTGCCTCTGGGAACAGGAGGCCCTTGCACAGCTCCAGACACAGAGAGAGTAGCTTGTGGTCCAAGAGGCGGGCTTCTGGGGACTCAGTGACCGTCTCTACCATCACGGTATCAGAACATTCGTGCACAGGGTGCCCCTGACCCTAGGTGTGGGCAAGCCCTGGTGCGTAGAATCCTGGGGAGCCCCGTTGCCTTTGTGCTCAGTGTCAGTGACACCTGCAGAAACCCAAGCCTGTACAAGACGAATCACGGAGCCTAGATTAGCACCACATCGTGAGCCCCAGATGTGGACAAAACGCGTTTGAAAGTGGTCAAGTGTGTTCTTACCATTCCACCGTTACTGAGCAAACAGCTTTCCATGTGGGCAAGAGTCGGGAAAGGGGAGGGAAAAGCAGTGCTGGAAGCAGAGCGAGACTGAGGTATCTCTCCTGGATGCTTCTCCCTTGCCACCTGCGACGGGTCTTGTACTATCCCCCCGAGTATGGAAATCCTGTCTGACTGCGGACAGAAGCAAAGATTGGGACCTGGTAATGACTTCCTAGGGGACCCAGGGCCAGTGTCTGAGGTGTGTTAAGCCACCGCCTCACCTTTGGTGAGCATCTGGTACCTGAGAAAGATCACTGACATGAGAGTCACATCCCCTTTCTCTAGTCCTGGCTTTTCGACCTAATGGGTGGGTGACTAAACATCTCTGCACTTCAGTTTGGAAAAATCAAATTAAATGAGATTTCCGGTTGCTGGTCCAGTATGTAAGGAGCTTGGAAGTTGTGTCTCCTGTCCACACTAGAAAAAAGATGAACAAACTGCAAACTAATAACTCTTCTGATCTCCCCCAGAGAACTGAGGTCGCAGGCCGAACACCTGCCTCCAAAATTAAAGGGACCAACAGGTGTATACAGAGAATCACAACTCACCAGAGCAGAAGCCCAGGAACAGAAACCTCCAAGGGAACCAGCACCAGGGTAGGGAAATCTAAACTATACCCGACAAATTGCTGGAGACTCAGTGTGGACAAGTCTGAGAGTTAGAAGTTCCGAGGGGTGAGCAGTCCTAGGGGGACCCTCTCCTTTTTTGAGTTTTACCTCTAGGAGCATCACTAAATTCTCACAGTGAAGATAGGAGAAAAATTCCCTAGTGCTTCCAGCAGGAGGAAGGGGAAAGGAGCTGTTTTTACTTATGCCCAGAACATTTCATTTTACAAAGGACTGCCTCCAAGGGTTTTACCAGAGCCTGGGAGATGGAAAATATTCAAATCCAGTCTAAGCCTTCCTGTTTCACCTAAGAGGGGGAAAAACAATGAAACTGAGAAGCACAGGTGAAGGTCAGCCAGGAGCACAGGCTCACTGAAGACTGAGACCTAATCATAGGACTACAGAGCACTTCCTTCCTCCCGGCGCCCCCTGCATCCCCATCGCATCACAGGGCTCCTGTATAACAGGGGAATGTGATGGAAAGAAATGAGCGTCTCAGGAAAGAGTTAAGAAGTCTCTAGGGAAACCCAGAGACAGTAAGGGAGACAAAAACAAGGACGCCAGAGGACAGGGAGCCTCTCACACCTATAGCTACAGCAAACAGTAAACACAGCCTAACCCCTGGCCAGATCAACACAGACCCTCACTCAGTTCCTTTTACCCAGTACATCATGCCCAGTTTTCAACCCCAAACTGCAAGGCCTCCTCAAAGACAAATGAAACAAGGGTGTGCAATATTACAGACTAGATTAATAAAGGCAGAAATGAATCTTTCTGTACTTTAAGGTGGTTTGCTCTCTAAGCCTGCCCCACCTGATAGGAGCTAAAGGTTGCTTTTCTAGGGCCATTATCCAGAAGCCAGAGCAGGTGGATAGCCTGTGGACGGCGGGATGAGCTGCGCTACCCTAACCTCTCCAGCCTTCCGAGCATAAAGGCTCGGAAGCAGAAAGGCGCTGGCAGATGGCCCCAGCGGTCTGTTCACGGTACATTCAGGCTGTGGACCTGAAGGTTGGCCTTTGGCTTAGCCTGGAGCTTGAGACCTGAGCCCACCTGCCCATGGCCTGGAATCAGGATCCCAGAGTCTAGCCAGCCTGTCTCCAAGAGGGCCTCAGTGGCCCTAGAGAGATGGGCCTGGGGTGGGGGTTCATGAGTTGGTACCTAGGCCAGGGTCATCTGCTTCCCCCCAGGGTCAACAGCTGGACCCTGTTCTTCCTGTGCCAAGAGCCCCTAGGTTTTGGGGACACAAGGCAATAGTGGGGTTTGCCCGAGCTGGGCCCCTCCCCTCTCCCTCCTGCTGTTTGCTGACTAATAAATAGAACTACGGCTCTTTCAACAAAAATGCTGGGTGGGGGCTTCCCTGGTGGCGCAGTGGTTCAGAGTCCGCCTGCCGATGCAGGGGACGCGGGTTCGTGCCCCGGTCCGGGAAGATCCCACATTCCGCAGAGCGGCTGGGCCCGTGAGCCATGGCCGCTGAGCCTGCGCGTCCGGAGCCTGTGCTCCGCAACGGGAAAGGCCACAACAGTGAGAGGCCCGCGTACCGCAAAAAAAAAAAAAAAAATGCTGGGTGGGAGATCCACAACCTGATACAGTGAAGGAAGATGAGGAGGTGAGGTCGGGCAACAAGTTTGGCCGGGTAACAGGATGGAGTGTGTGAGAGTCTGCTCTGCGGCTAGAAAGGTCATGTCATCGGAGTAGGCAACAGACCATTAAGAAATCGAGCCCCAGTGGCAGAGAGAACCCCTGCAGTGAGGGAGAAGAAAAGGACACTGATGGGGTGGGTGCAGCGTATGAGAGGGTGGAGGCCAGAGATGAGAAGGTCAATGTTAGAGAGGACTCTGGCAGGGGAGCTTGGGTGTCCCAGAAGGACCCATCAGGAGCGGCATCTTCCACCGGCTCCCATGACACAGGAAGTTCAGCTCCCCCGGTTGTTCTGCGGCACCTTTGGCTGCAGCGAGCTTGCTGGAACGTCTGCACAAAGCTGCCTTCAACAGGGGGCCGCTGGAGACAGGAGGTCCCACCTGTAGCCAGGAGCACTGCCGGGGACAGGACGGCAGCCGAGTTCACATGCTCCCATGTCCCCATGTCACTGCAGCCCTTCACACTCACCCCAAGGCCTTCTTTCACCCTCTCCTCCCTGGGGGGTCTCCCTCCTCCGTCCATCCAGGTGGTACTGGATTGTACAGGGGCCCCGGGTGGCACGACCCTGTGCTGGGAAGAAGGATACAGGAAGGAAAGATTAACCACCATTTCCAAGCTGGGAAATAGGACCCCAGGTGACATGGGGTGAAGGCGGAAGCAAAGGGATCCTACAGGAGGCTAAAGAGCCCTTTAGGATAAGGTTCTCCAACCAACCCCATGGAGCACTGACTCAGCCGACTGTCATCTAAACCCCTGCTCGCTGTCTCGGCTCGGCTCCAACAGCCTCCACTTTAACTCAGACTCAGTGGGACTTGATTCCAATCCTCCCCAGACAGCCCCGGGTGGCCTCTTCTGTCCCAACAGTCTCAGGCACAATACTCAGCCTTCCCTGGAGGCGGCATCTCCTGTGGATGTGGTCCACCCCCTTCTCCCACTGCCTCTTCCTCTAACGGGAGCTTGTCTCTCTCCACTCACCAGAGGCCTCTCTCGGAGGGGCCCTGCAAGCAGCATGTGGAAGCTGCTAGATTCTTTCCTCCTCCTTGATGTCCAGGAGCACCTGGAGAGAAGAGTCATCAAGGGAGAGAATTTCTGAATTTGGGAGAATAAGACGAGGTCAGGCTAAGGTCAGGCCCCAGGTGAGGTCTGGGAACACCTCAGAGACACTTGTTGACAAGCAGGACACCAGAGTTGTCCAGCAATAAAGGTAAATGAGCATCCCACCAGTGTGCTCCGGGTGCGTCAGGCAAGGATCCAGCTCTTCCAGGGTGTCCTCGTCTGCACAGTGAGTCTGGGTGACAATTGTCCTTGTCTTTGGTGGCTCTTTCCCACTGGGGTCCCCTCTGTCTTAGGGGGACATCTCATGGTCCTTCAGTCCTAACACAAGCTAAGGGATTTCCACTCCTTCCCTGCCCAGAGCCTGTCCAACCCCAAGGTCCCAGAAATCACTGAAGGCAGAATTGGGAAGAGATGGAAGAGATACACAAGAGCAGTTCTCCTGAGCCAGGCCATGCATGGGTGACAGCTCTGTTATAGACACAGCTAACATGGAGGGAGTAAACTAGATGTGGGGGGAGAGAGAGAGAGAAAGTACGTACCATCAAATATGGGACTTCGTTAGTTACATGTTAGAAGCATTGAGAGGTTAATACAAGCAGTATAAACAACAGGAATTTGTTGAGAAGCAGAAAAGGAGGAGGGAAGATTTAGGAAACCCTTTATTGAGGAAGTAACCACAGTGTAAATAAAAACAAACAAAAGATATTTCTATATACAAAACTGTAATTACTCCCTTAAGAGGACTGATTATGATAAAAGGAGGTCTCACCCACGTGCCATGTTAGGATAGCATAGGTGTGCAGGTTGACAGGGATCTGAGAGAACTGAATTGTTCTGTATAAAAATGAGAGGAGGGCTTCCCTGGTGGCGCAGTGGTTGAGACTCCGCCTGCCGATGCAGGGGACGTGGGTTCGTGCCCCGGTCCGGGAGGATCCCACATGCCACGGAGCGGCTGGGACCGTGAGCCATGGCCACTGAGCCTGCGCGTCCGGAGTCTGTGCTCCGCAACGGGAGAGGCCACAACAATGAGAGGCCCGTGTACCGCAAAAAAA
>NW_020172625.1:4184789-4195019 GCF_003031525.2 Neophocaena asiaeorientalis asiaeorientalis
AAAAAAAAAAAAAAAAAAAAAAAAAAAAAAAAAAAAAGAGAGGAATGGGGGGAGGGGGAAGGTAAAGAGTTCACAGCACTTAGCCCAAGAAAGAATTTGTAATGAAACAATCACTGAGAGAGGGTTTGAAATTTTGGCTGTAGGGAGGGCTCACACCTCACTCTGTCTTTGTTACCCTGACAGTTTCTTTAATAAACAGCACTTTGCTCTTTGTAGAAGTGGATTCTTTGGGGCAAATTTGAAAAGGGCTCTGTGTCTAGCTTGATGTAAGGCCAAAAATGATTACATGGGGAAGTTGCCCTTGAGCACACGGAGGATATAAATGTAATTTCCTGGGAATTCGCAAAAATTCCTGAGTAAACTTCAAACTTGAAGGTTGTAGGATTAGTGGAGATCACCAATGGGTAAAGCTGGACCCTGATATAATCTGGGTTATGTGTGGAATAAATAGAACATTGCACCAAAATAAAATGGATATAACGGTGAAAAGCTGAAAGCCTACCCACTAAAATCTGGAACAAGAAAAGGATGCCCACTCTCACCTCTTCTATTCAACACAGTATTGGAAGTCCTAGCCACAGCAGTCAGACAAAAAAAAAAGAAATAAAAGGAATCCAAATTAGAAGGGAAGAGGTAAAACTGTCATTATATGCAGATGACATGATACTATATATAGAAAACCCTAAAGACTACACACAAAAGCTTATAGAACTGATAAACGAATTCAGCAAGGTAGCAGGATACAAGCTTAACATACAGAAATCGGTTGCATTTCTTTACACTAACAATGAAATATCAGAAAGGGAATGTGAAAAAACAATATCTTTTAAAATTGCACCCCCCAAAAAAATAAATAAAATAAAATTGCACCCCCAAAAATAAAATACCTAGGAATAAACCTGACCAAGGAGGTGAAACACTTTGAGAACTATAAAACATTAATAAAGGAAACTGAAGATGACTCAAAGAAATGAAAAGATACCCCATGCTCTTGGATTGGAAGAGTTAACATTGTTAAAATGGCCATACTACCCAAAGCAATCTACAGATGTAATGTGATCCCTTTCAAATTACCCATGACATTTTTCACAGAACTAGAACAAATAATCCTAAAATTCATACGGAACCATAAAAGACCCAGAATTGCCAAAGCAATCCTGAAGAAAAAGAACAAAGCAGGAGGCATAACCTCCCAGACTAAAGACAATACTACAAAGGGACAGTAATCAAAGTGACGTGGTACTGGCACAAAAACAGACATATGAATCAATGGAACAGAACGGAGAGCCCAGAAATAAACCCACATACCCATGGTCAATTAATCTTTGACAAAAGAGGCAAGAATATACAATGGGAAAAAGTCTCTTTAGCAAGCAGTGTTGGGAAATGTGGAGAGCCACGTGTAAATCAATGAAGTTAGAACACACCCTCACACCAAATATAAAAATAAACTTAAAATGGCTTAAAGACTTAAATATAAAACATGACACCAGGGGCTCCGCTGGTGGCACAGTGGCTGAGAGTCCGCCTGCCGATGCAGGGGACATGGGTTCGTGCCCTGGTCCGGGAAGATCCCACATGCCGCGGAGCGGCTGGGCCCGTGAGCCATGGCCGCTGAGCCTGCGTGTCCGGAGGCTATGCTCCGCAACGGGAGAGGCCACAACAGTGAGAGGCCCGCGTACCGCAAAAAACCCCAAAAAAACATGACATCATAAAACTCCTAGATGAGATCATAGGCAAAACATTCTCTGACATTAATTATACCAATGTTTTCTTAGGTCAGTCTCCCAAGGCAATAGAAATAAAAACAAAAATAAACAAATAGGACCTAATCAAACTTACAAGCTTTTGCACAGCAAAGGAAACCATAAACAAAATTAAAAGCCAACCTACAGAATGGGAGAAAATATTTGCAAATGATGTGACTGACAAAGGCTTAATTTCCAAAATATACAAATAGGTCATACAACTCAACAGCAAAAAAACAACCCAATCGAAGAATGGGCAGAAGACCTAAATAAACACTTCTCTAAAGAAGACACAGATGGTCAACAGGCATATGAAAAGATGCTCAACACTGCCAATTATTAGAGAAATGCAAATCAAAACTACAATGAGGTACACATCATACCAGTCAGAATGGCCAGCGTCTAAAACTCTACAAGAAACAACAATAAAAAAAAAGTGATGAGAGGGTGTGGAGAAAAGGGAACTCTCCTACACTGCTGGTGGGAACGTAAGGTGGTGCAGCCGCTGTGGAAAACAGTATGGCGGTTCCTCAGAAAACTAAAAATAGAACTACCATATGATCCAGCAATCCCACTCCTGGGCATATATCTGGACAAAACTATAATTCAAAAAGATCGTTCAAAAAAATAGTTCAGATGCTTTTGCAAAAATGTTCCTATAAAAGGGTTTCATCTTCAAGGAATTCATGGAAAAGACTCTGACAAGTACATGTTTCTGGAATATATATATGTATATATATGTATAACTGAATCACTCTGCTGTATAGCAGAAATTAACACAACATTGTAAATCAGCTATACTTCAATTAAAAAAATAAAATGGATATAATGAAACGATGGAGTTGCTTAACAAAGAGGCAAAAAGAAGTGTGGAGGGATCTCTGAGACCCAGGTTGCGTACAGGTATCTGCTAGGGTTGAGGGGCAGGAGTGGCGATAGAGTGTCCACCTTCCCCTTTTGCCCTCCTCCCACCCACAGGAATTCTGGTCCCGACTTTGCATTCTCAGTGTGAAGCAGCAGGCACCTCAGATGGTGGAGAAGAGTTTCTTCTTAAGGAACGCTTTCTCAATTAAATTTCATTGTGATATGGAGTTCCTTCTGCTTCTCCACTTGCTGAAGAAGAATCTAACTTCACTAATACTTTGGAAACACAGAGACAACAATTCGGAGCCAGTTCAACCAAATTTCTCAGTTCACAGATAAATCAACTAGATAATATTTAAAAGTTCTATACATTTTGAAGATTACAAGTTCTTTTCTCTTTTAAATACAGGTGATTTTTTAAAGCGGAAACAAAGATGGATGGTAGATAGATAGATAGATGGATAGATAGACAGATATAAGTATACATATAATAAGGGTTATAGTTGATATAAAGAGCTTCTGATATATAGAAATTATTCATAAGTCTAGAATTTTAGGTTAAATTCCTATATCATTCTTACTTAAAGGAAAGGCAAAATATCTCTCTGGTCACATCACAGTAAATAACTTATCAATAATAATTGTTCAATTTGTTATCTGACTTTTGCTTGGCACTTTGGTGATAAACATAGTTTTCATTTATTCTGCTAATACTATTGAGTCAACTTAATATGTTTATAGTCCTGAGCTAAGTTTTCATTATAATCCTAAACTAAGTGCTGCAGTGCAGACAGAATACATGGTCTTTAGTCCCTGGAAACTCGGTGTCTAGAAGGAAAGAAAATATCTAGACACAACATCTTTAAATGGCACCACAAGGCAAGAGAGCATACAATTAAGGGCTAACTGAGGTGGGAGCAGTGTGGTCCAGTCTCAGCTTTGCCACTAACTAGATATGAATCTTGAGCAAGCCCCTCCCTTATCCTCTGTGGGGCCTCATTTCCTTACATTTAAAACAAGAGAGGTGAACTATTATCTCAAAGGGCTATGGAGTCCTAGAAGAGGCAATGTTTATTAACAGAGACCATGGATCTGCCAGAGCTGTGATAGGGAGTATGAAGAATATCCTCCAATAGCTAATCTACCACCACCTGCTCCACGGTGTTTTGTTTGGCTGGGATTAACCCCACTACCAACAAGGAGGCATACTAAGGAAGGTAAGTAGGACTTCCTTCGTTGCCCAGTGGTTAAGACTCTGAGCTCCCAATACAGGAGGCCCGGTTTCGATCCCTGGTCAGGGAACTAGATCCCACATGCATGCTGAAACTAAGGAGACCGTGAGCCATAACTAAGGAGCCTGCCTGCCACGCCTAAGAGTTTACATGCCGCAACTGAGGAGCCTGTGAGCCATAACTAAGGAGCCCGCCTGCTGCAACTAAAGAGCCAGTGAGCCGCAACTAAGGAGCCCAAGAGCCGCAACTAAGACCCGGCTCGACCAAATAAATAAATTTTAAAAAAAAAGAAAAAGAAGGAAGAGGTTGCAGAATACGCTAAACTTTTGGCCAAGAGAATAAAGGAGGCCAAAGAAAAATGCCAAGAACAGATTGCCAAGAGATGGAGGCTGTCCTCTCTGAGAGCTTCTACCTCTAAGGCTGAGTCCAGTCAAAAACAAGATGCTTTAAGAGTAACAAATAAATAATATCTGACATCAAAAAAAAAAAAAAAAGGATCAACAGAAAGGCTTCCCTCATTGAAGTGATTAGTTTAGGTCATCTCAGGTTTAAGCTAATCAACCTGTAACATAACTTTACACTAAAATTGGTTCAGAGGTCAGCCAGTCAGAACAAAGCACAGGATCTTTCCTGGGAATTCTAGGATGCAGACGCTCTCCCTCCTTCCAGATGGAATGAAAGCCTGAAATGCTGCAGCCATGTACGAGAGGAGCTGAGTAAATGCTGGTGGAGGGCAGAACCAAGAGACTTTTGGAAAAGTCATGTGGCTTTTGGAAAAGTCATTTGGCACTCATGTGGCTGATCCTTGAAGGACAAGTGTGATTTTTTTTTTTTTTCACTGCGTTGGGTCTTTGTTGCTACGCGCAGGCTTTCTCTAGTTTTGGCGAGCAGGGGCCACTCTTTGTTGCGGTGTGTGGGCTTCTCATCGCGGTGTCTTCTCTTGTTGCGGAGCATGGGCTCTAGGTGTGCGGGTTTCAGTAGTTGTGGCTCGTGGGCTCAGTAGTTGTGGCTTGTGGGGTCTAGAGCGCAGGCTCAGTAGTTGTGGCGCACGGGGTTAGTTGCTCCGCGGCATGTGGGATCTTCCCGGACCAGGGCGCGAACCTGTGCCCCCTGCATTGGCAGGTGGATTCCTAACAACTGCACCACCAAGGAAGCCCGACAAGTATGATTTGAATAGGAAAAAGGACAAGGCATAATATTAATAGTGGGACAAATGGCAAAAATCTAGAGGGAATGTGCTGTATCTCAACCATGGCACCTGTAATTATTTTTAATCTGTTTTCCTTTGCTTTGTTGAAGCAGAGAATTTGTATTCATTCAATATTAAACATCTAGGTTATAATACTATTGATACTGTGGTAGAAGGTGGCTGTGCAGGATGGGTTCCGGATAGAGGCATGACATGACCCAGTTCTCAGAGAGCTTGCATTTGAGCAGAAGGAACAACAGGTCAACCTCTAACTACAGTAGAGGATGGATGGACCCCTTGTTCAGCTCCAGGGTCTGCAGAGGGTGAGAAGGCTTAGAGGACGGGGTTGTCTTTTGAATTCCTACCTGGGAGGAATTACCCTCCACACTGTATAGATAAGGAAACTAAAGTATATGAGCAAAAATAGCACATACCAAGTTAGAAAATTATTATTATTATTAAGACATAAAGATAATGCTTCCCTTTCTCTTACATAGTCCTTTAAGGAACACCTAAGATCACAGAAACAACTAGCACGTGGTAGTGCCTGCAATTGAACTCAGATCTGTCTGGCTTCAAAACTTGGCTCTCAAAATTGGTCTGTTGGCCAGGAACAACAGCATCGCCTAAGGGCAGGGCCAGCTCTATAATTTGTGTGGCCCGGAACAAAATAAAAAAGTGAGTCCTTTGTTCAAAAAGCAGGAAGAAAGTTCCATGAAAGGTACTGAAGATAAAGTTCTTCCTTTCCTCCACAGCCCCTCAGATTGTGGTGGTGTTTTACGCTTGCCATTTAATGTCACTCTGAGTAAAGACACAGTAAGATTTTAAATTACTAGCATGGATTTCTCATTCATCTTTTCATCATGTAAGGCCAGTTTTAAATGGAAATGTAAATTTAACTCATACATGGAATCACTGAAATTACACAATTCGTATTTTGTAATTGTACACACAGATGTATTTTGTTCTTCACAGAACAGTGGAAACACTGAATAAAGCAACTCAGTTGTTCTTATTCTACCTCTTAATAAGCCCACATTCTAAGAACAAACTCTACCTTCTGCTTCCTGATAAATAAGGAAAGAGTGAAAGGAAATGAAACTTTCCCTTTCTTTCTATGGCATCATTTTTAGCATAAGTGGTTGGCTTAATATAGAGAAGCAACATAATAAAAGAATATAATAGGGTTCCTTGGTTATTCATGTGTCTTAGAACATCATTTACTTCTTTCTGGTTCACAGCAGGTAATGATTCCAAGGCCGTCAGTGCCCCCAACCTTCCTAAATCTTGACATAACACATTACCCTGTACTCGCTTTGAGACCTACGGAACTCCCAGCAGAATTCTGTAGTCATGGGTCATCTCAAACGCTCTATGTGATGGTACAGTAAGAGACAGGGGACACGCATGTTCATACTGCACTGCATGCATCTCCACCACTCTCACGCAGGCTACACTGGCCCATCAGGCTTTACCTCCAACAGACATCAAATTGAAAATTATTAAGAATTTCAAGAGGGTGACAGTAGACCATTAAACCAAGCTCAGGGTCCCTTCTGAGCACAGGGCCTTGTGAGACTACACAGGTTTCAGCCCCGGATGCAGGCTTCGCCTGGGAGTTTATTAGAAATGCAGGTTCTCAGGCTTCCCCCAAACCCGTTGACTCCATCTGCACCTTAGTAAGATCCCCAAGTGGTCTATGGGTGTGCGAGAGTCTAGTCTAGACCACTGAACACTCTGTCTCCCTGGCTCCATGCTGACCGCACAGCCTGGCTAGGTAAGTGGAAGTGTGCCCCCATCCCTCTATCTTCCCTCCTTTGGGCCTACCTGCAGCTTCCCCAGGATGTTACCAACCCGCCCACTGGCTTTTCTGAAAACCTATTTAGGAGGCTTTGCTGAAATCTCTGGTTTCATCTGCCTTCCATCCAAGACCTTTGTATATTCATGAATGCCTGTGGCAAAAAAGAAGCCACAAAGGCAGATTTTAGGGGCTGGGCCGGAGGTGGAGCCCCCCAGAAAAGAAAGTCTTGTTAATTTACATCTCAATGTGCTACTGAGATGCCTTTATTATTGAGAATTCAAAAGCAAAAAATCTTGCTTTCCTCCGTGGTTGCTATTTAATTCCATTTATTTCCCTAGTTTGGCTAGCTTTAAATTTTCCAAGTGTATGAGGATTTACTATACTTTTCTTTTTACTTTTATTTGAGATTTCTTCATGATCAAAAGTTAGACAGTAATAACCTTCCAAAAAATCTTTAAAAAGAAGACGGGGTGAGAGCTTCAAGATGGCGGAAGAGTAAGAGACGGAGATCACCTTCCTCCCCACAAATACATCAGAAATACATCTACATGTGGAACAGCTCCTCCAGAACACCTACTGAATGCTGGCAGAAGACCTCAGACTTCCCAAAAGCCAAGAAACTCCCCACGTACCTGGGTAGGGCAAAAGGAAAAAGAAAAAACAGATACAAAGAATAGGGACGGGACCTGCACCAGTGGGAGGGAGCTGTGAAGGAGGAAAGGTTTCCACACACTGGGAAGCCCCTTCGCGGGCGGAGACTACGGGTGGCGGAGGGGGAAGCTTCGGAGCCACGGAGGAGAGCGCAGCAACAGGGGCGCGGAGGGCAAAGCAGGGAGATTCCCGCACAGAGGATCGGTGCCGACCGGCACTCACCAGCCTGAGAGGCTTGTCTGCTCACCCGCCTGGGCAGGCGGGGCTGGGAGCTGAGGTGCGGGCTTCGGTTGGATCCCAGGGAGAGGACTGGGGTTGGCTGCATGGACAGAGCCTGAAGGGGGCTAGTGCGCCACAGCTAGCCGGAAGGGAGTCCGGGAAAAGGTCTGGAGCTGCCGAAGAGACAAAAGACTTTTTCTTGCCTCTTTGTTTCCTGGTGCGCGAGGAGAGGGGATTAAGAGCGCTGCTTAAAGGAGCTCCAGAGACGGGCGCGAACCGTGGGTTTCAGCGAGGACGCCAGAGACGGGCAGGAGATGCTAAGGCTGCTGCTGCCACCACCAAGAAGCCTGTGAGCAAGCACAGGTCAATCTCCACACCTCCCATCCCGGGAGCCCGTGCAGCCCGCCACTGCCAGGGTCCCGGGATCCAGGGACAACTTCCCCGGGAGAACAAACGGCACACCCCAGGCTGGTGCAACGTCACGCCGGCCTCTGCTGCCACAGGCTTGCCCTGCACCCCGTACCCCTCCCTCCCCCCGGTCTGAGTCAGACAGAGCCCCCGAAGCAGCTGCTCCTTTAACGCCATCCTGTCTGAGCAAAGAATACACACCCTGGGGTGACCTACACGCAGAGACAGGGCCAATTCCAAACCTAAACCCCGGGAGCTGTGCGAACAAAGAAGAGAAAGGGAAATCTCCAAGAAGCCTCAGGAGCAGCGGATTAAATCTCCACAATCAGCATGATATACCCTGCATCTGTGGAATACCTGAATAGACAAGGAATGATCCCAAATTGAGGAGGTGGACTTTAGGAGCAACAGTATATATTTTTTTCTCCTTTTCTCTTTTTGTGAGTATGTTTATGCTTCTGTGTGTGATTTTGTCTCTATAGCTTTGCTTTTACCATTTCTCCTAGGGTTCTGTCTTTTTTTTTTTACTTAAAAAATTTTTTTTCTTAAAAATTACTTTTTATTTTAATAACTTCATTTTATTTTATCTTATTCTTTCTTTCTTTTTCTTCCTTCCTTTTATTCTGAGCCGTGTGGATGACAGGCTTGGTGCTCCAGGCAGGCGTCAGGGCTGTACCTCTGAGGGGGGAGGGCCAAGTTCAGGTCACTGGTCCACAAGAGACCTCCCAGCTCCACATAATACCAAATGGCAAAAATCTCCCAGAGATCTCCATCTCAACGCCAAGACCCAGCTCCACACAACGAACAGCAAGCTACAGTGCAGAACACCCCATGCCAAACAAATAGCAAGACAGGAACACAACCCCATCCATTAGCAGAGAGGCTACCTAAAATCATAATAAGGCCACACACATCCCAAAACACACCATCAGACGTGGACCTGCCCACCAGAAAGATAAGATCCAGCCTCATCCACCAGAACACAGGTACTAGTCCCCTCCACCAGGAAGCCAACATTTACAACAAATACTAAAGAAACTTCTCTAGGCAGGAAACACAAGAGAAGGAAAAGACCTACAAAAACAAACCCCAAACAATTAAGAAAATGGTAATAGGAACATACATATCAGTAATTACCTTAACTGTAAATGGATTAAATGATCCAGGCAAAAGACACAGACCGGTGGAATGGATACAAAAGCAAGACCCTTATATATGCTGTCTACAAGAGACCCACTTCAGACCTAGGGACACATACAGACTGAAAGTGAGGGGATGGAAAAAGATATTCCATGCAAATAGAAATCAAAAGAAAGCTGGAGTAGAAATTCTTATATCAGACAAAATAGAGTTTAAAACAAAGATCATTAAAAGAGACAAAGAAGGACACTACATAATGATCAAAGGATCAATCCAAGAAGAAGATATAACAATTGTAAATATTTATGCACCCAACATAGGAGCACCTCAATACATAAGGCAAATACTAACAGCCATAAAAGGGGAAAATGGGGGCTTCCCTGGTGGCGCAGTGGTTGAGAGTCCACCTGCCAACGCAGGGGACACAGGTTCATGCCCCGGTCCGGGAAGATCCCACATGCCGTGGAGCGGCTAGGCCCGTGAGCCATGGCCGCTGAGCCTGCGCGTCCGGAGCCTGTGCTCCGCAATGGGAGAGGCCACAACAGTGAGAGGCCCACGTACGGGAAAGAAAAAGAAAAGAAAAAAAAGAGGAAAATGACAGGAACACAATCATAGAAGGGGACTTTAACACCCCAGTTTCACCAATGGACAGATCATCCAAAATGTAAATCAATAAGGAAACACAACCTTTAAATGATTCATTAAACAAGATGGACTTAATTGATATTTATAGGACATTCCATCCAAAAACAACACAATACACATTCTTCTCAAGATACCCAAAGCAATCTATAGATTCAATGCAATCCCTATCAAACTACCACTGGCCTTTTTCACAGAACTAGAACAAAAAATTTCACAATTTGTATGGAAACACAAAAGACCCCAAATAGCCAAAGCAATCTCAGAAAGAAAAACGGAGCTGGAGGAGTCAGGCTCCCGGACTTCAGACTATAGTACAAAGCTACAGTAATCAAG
>NW_020172625.1:4195109-4217608 GCF_003031525.2 Neophocaena asiaeorientalis asiaeorientalis
ATGCAACTCAATATCAAAAAAAAAAACCAACCCAATCCAAAAGTGGGCAGAAGACCTAAACAGACATTTCTCCAAAGAAGATACACAGATTGCCAACAAACACATGAAAGAATGCTCAACATCATTAATCATTAGAGAAATGCAAATCAAAACTCCAATGAGATATCATCTCACCCCGGTTAGAATTGCCATCATCAAAAATTCTACAAACAATAAATGCTGGAGAGGGTGTGGAGAAAAGGGAACCCTTTTGCACTGTTGGTGGGAATGTAAATTGATACAGCCACTATGGAGAACAGTATGGAGGTTCCTTAAAAAACTACAGATAGAACTATCATACGACCCAGCAATCCCACTACTGGGCATACACCCTGAGAAAACCATAATTCCAAAATAGTCATGTACCAAAATGTTCATTGCAGCTCTATTTACAATAGCCCGGAGATGGAAGCAACCTAAGTGTCCATCAACAGATGAATGGATAAAGAAGATATGGTACATATATACAATGGAATATTACTCAGCCATAAAAAGAAACGAAATTGAAATATTTGTAGTGAGGTGGATGGACCTAGAGTCTGTCATACAGAGTGAAGTAAGTCAGAAAGAGAAAAACAAATACCGTATGCTAACACATATATATGGAATCTAAGAACAAAAACAAAACAAAACACAGTGGTTCTGATGGACCTAGTGGCAGGACAGGAATAAAGACGCAGACGTAGAGAATGGACTTGAGGACACAGGGAGGGGGAAGGGTAAGCTGGGACAAAGTGAGAGAGTGGCATGGACATATATATACTACCAAACGTAAAACAGATAGCTAGCGGGAAGCAGCTGCATAGCACAGGGAGATCAGCTCGGTGCTTTGTGACCACCTAGAGGGGTGGGATAGGGAGGGTGGGAGGGAGGGAGACACAGGAGGGAAGTGTTATGGGGACGTATGTATATGTATAACTGATTCACTTTGTTATAAAGCAGAAACTAACACACCATTGTAAAGCAATTATACTCCAATAAAGATGTAAAAAAAGAAAGAAAAAAAAAGAAGAAGAGGGGGAGAGAAGAGGGTGTAATATGTAATTCTCTTTGACATTGAAGATATTCCTAAGAATAATAATTTTAAAAAAGAACTTAAGTCAAATTAGGAAGCTTTACCTTCTTGTTTCACTTTCAACCTCAGAAATAAAATAGAATCACTCTTCAGCTAAAATAGAATCGCCCCTCAGCTTGGGAGCAAAGCTTCACTGCACCTCTGCCCAAAACGGTATTTTCTTACACAACGGTGGCTCCCCTTGTCCGTGTCGGAGAGCATTTTTTAAAAAAGGAAAGAAAGAAGTTTTGAAAAGGCACCTGTTACTCCTCTGACGGGAATGGCCTCCGTTCCCTCCAAAACTTCAGTCAAGCCCACCAGAAAGTATCCTCCCAGTGGCCAAGCTTGTCAGAAGCCAATATTGGCTCAGTAGCTGCTGATAATTTTATCGTATCTTTCCGACATCCAGACACCTCAGTTTAAAAACCAAGCTTGTATGTTCCCTGACCAGGACTGGAAACAGCGTACAGAAAGGACAGCCTCCCTCAGGTGAGGAGTGAGGAAGCAGCACAGAGGCAGTGGGGAGCATGATTTGGACCCACAGAGAGAGTGGGGAGCAGGCCTTGAATCCCCTGTCTCGGGGGGGTCTCGGGCTTTTCACCAATGCCACTCCCCCCCTCCCCCCACCAAGGCTGGAGCCACATAGAAATAGCTTAATAGTCAGCTCCTTGGCGTTGCGTTTTTACTGCATATCTACGTGCTATTTCCTTATAAACTGTCCTGCTTGCACAATGATCGCATTCTCCTTTGGATCACCAGCTCAGGACATTTGGTAGCATGCGTGACAGGCGCATTTTAAATGCATGGGAAATACAAAACCCCCTTTGTGGGCATTGATTTCAGCTGCTGCCTCAGGTAACAAGAGTTGGGCTAAGTTTTCCTTCGCTTCCTTGCCTTATCCATTGATCCTCTGGCCAAGGTGCTATCGAGTAGCCCGCTGACCCATAGACCAAGGGAGGGAGGAGGAGATGGAAAGCAAGCTAATTCACCAGATGGAGAGTGGGGTACCTGCATCAGGAGACAGCTGCATTTCCGAAGCCAGATCAAAGTCAGGTTCAAAAAGTTAAGTCCTGCTTCAAAAGCTGAAGTCATAGCGATCCGCGTGGATGTGAGCTGGCCTCGGATGTGGGGAACTCTCACTCCCTCTCCTCCATTTTTCCAGGGCCTGGAGCTAGAAGGTTCTAGGCTGGAAAGCCGCCACTGTCTGTAGTCAAGGCCTTGCAGTGAAGTCAGACCTTGGTTCAAATCCTGTTTCTACCCTTGGGCAAGTTAACTTCTCTGAACTTCAATATCTTCATCCAGAAGATGGGGCCAATACTATCACTTATCTCACTGGCTTTCTGAGAGGAATCAATGAGAAAATATTCAATATATGCCATGAGCCAACAGAGAACACAGAGCTTAATAACAAACAGCTGCAAGGGTAGTGGTAGTTGCTGTTTTAAAGGGGAAGCTGTTGCCCAGAAGCACAGCCTCACATGTTTCCAAAGGACGTAATGGAACGGTCATCATGAGTTGGTGAGGCCCTGAACGACTCATTCCCCACAGAACCTGAGGTCTGGTGGGCAAGCTACAGCCCCGAGGCATGAGTGGGCGGATCCACACCAATGCCTTTCCTGAGCAACAGCTTCTCTCCCTTCTTGCCTGGTTTCCCTCTCCCTCTTCCACCCATGTCTGTCTCTTTTTCTCTCTTTTCTTCCCCAGAGACCCCAGTAGCCTCCTCTTTCCTGACAGAGCAACTTTGGGAAAGTCACCGAATGCTGCTGAGCCCATGTGCCTCCTCAGGGCGGTGGGCACGATGAAGCAGATGCTCTCAATCCCTTTGGAAGCCCACAATCCACAGTTATCCATTCCTCCTCTTCCCCCTCCCCACTTCTTTGCCCTTTAGCCCTCAAACTCCTGGGAGAAAAATTCTAACTGGTTGAGCTGGAGTCAGATGCTGCTACGAGGTACGGTGATGTGAGAGAAGGAATCCCCCAGGGACCTTGGGCTTCCTCAGTAGGAAAGCAGGACCAGGTTTCCCAGTCCTACCACAACTGCATGATTTGTGGAAGAGGGGGAGGTAACTCCCTGAACGAAATCAGAAAGCAAAAAAATGGACATTGGCACTGGGATGGTGCAAAAAGAAAGAACTACTATAGCCACTGTGCAGACAGAATAAAAGTGGATGCACCTTTCTCTCTTTTCCATTCATATATTTATTCATTCACTTTTTCATGTATTCACCTTGGAGTGTCTAGAACACCGGAGAGGCAAAGCCTTACCTGAATCTGGGGCTGTTTAGAAATTGTCGTATTTAAAACGTTATTAAAATATTTTGTGGTAAGTGAAATAATATAGCATCCACTCAGGAAGGAGAGTGGATCCCAAGTACTAATTGAGTCTACCCTCAAGGCTAACCAAGTCCTTGAGGGACTGGTTACATAAGCCCTAACCAGGCATAACATTCAGAAGACCCCCAGGATATGAAGCAGTCCTACAGTTCTCAACCTGGGGTGATTTTTGCCTCCCTCCCCAGGGATATGGGAGGGGGGAGGGAACACTGCTACTAGCACCTACTTGGTAGAGACCAGGATGCTGCTAAACATTCTACAAGACAGCTCCCCACAACAAAGAATTATCCTGCCCCAAATGTCAACAGTGCCAAGGTTGAGAAATCGTACCAGATGAACAAGGGGCCTTTCAGCCCAAGAATCCTTATGCCTTTTGTTGAGTCTGAGAAATTTCTCTTCATAAGAGCTTATTGTGGCCACAATCTAGTTTACTCAACCAGGTGCTGGCTCCCCGACTAAGAAAGTCAATGGGTCCCCGGGGGATCCTGGCCAAGATCCTTCCTCTTTCCTCTCTCATATAGTGAAATAGCAGAGAGAGAACCAAGCTCATTCAATCCGAACTCTCCATGGGACTTTGAATGTTAAGACACTTCAATGTAAAATAAACAAAGACTTCTGGCAAGTCTGATGTGAAATTCCTGCTTCTGAGGCTCCCTTTAGCTGCCTAATGGCTCTAAATCTAATTCCCCAACTTCTCTTGGAGCTTCTGAGCTACACCATACTCTTCCAGTAAATTTCTTTTTTGCTTCAATTAGCCAATCAATTTATTTTGCCTGCAACTAACTGAAAGGAAAACCTTCAAATCCCTTTAGTGACTTCCAAACTTTACACAGCATACCAAGTGTACCCCATCCAAGAAATATGGGACCCCAAAAATATCCTGACTCACACCCTACCTCTCTGGGATCTGACATCTGATCACTCAATCAACCAAGGGATAGATCAATAAGTACTTATTGATACCCACACATTTTTAAATTTTTTATTTATTTATTTTTGGCTGTGTTGGGTCTTCGTTGCTGCGCACAGGCTTTCTCTAGTTGCGGCGAGCGGGGGCTACTCTTCATTGCTGTGTGCTGGGCGCGTAGGCTTCAGTAGTTTTGGCACACGCGCTCAGTAGATGTGGCTCACGGGCTCTAGAGTGCAGGCTCAGTAGTTGTGGCACACGGGCTTAGTTGCTCCGCGGCCTGTGGGATCTTCCCAGACCAGGGCTCGAACCTGTGTCCCCTGCGTTGGCAGGCAGATTGTTAACCACTGTGCCACCAGGGAAGTCCCAATACCCACACATTTTAAACAATGCCAGCTTAAGGAAAAGTCAAAGTAGAGAAGAGGGACTAATATTTGTTAGGTGCCTACACGTGGCAGGCATAGTGTTAAGGTCTTTACATTTAGAATCTTAGCCTTGTCACTATACTAGATGTGGGTATTACTGTCCCATTTTACATTCAAGAGAAATGAGGATTGGAGAGGTCAACTAACCTTCATAAGACCACATACCTGGTAGATACTGGAGCTAGGATTCGAGTTCACGTCTATGCGTGTCCAAAGCCCATAATTTTTTTTTAACCTCTATACCAGAGTTGGCAAACTGTGGCCCATAGGCCATATTTAGCCCACAATCACCTATTTTTGTAGATTTTTTTTTTTTTTTTTTGGCGGTACGCGGGCCTCTCACTGCTGTGGCCTCTCCCGTTGCGGAGCACAGGCTCCCGACGCGCAGGCTCAGCGGCCATGGCTCACGGGCCCAGCCGCTCCGCGGCATGTGGGATCTTCCCGGACCGGGGCACGAACCCGCGTCCCCTGCATCGGCAGGCGGACTCTCAACCACTGCGCCACCAGGGAAGCCTCAGATTGTTTTATTCTAACAGCCACACCCGTTCTCTTGCTCTATACTGTCAGAAAGCCCTACTGTGCTGCCTGCAGATGGTTTTAAGGGCTGCTTGGCAGACCCTGCTCAGCTCCCTAAAACATCTTCCTTCCTTTGCCTGTTTATGCCGTTCCAGATTCCCTGTGTCTGGGTGATGATTTAGGGGTGTCATGAAGACTTCTACCAGCAGATCTCTTCCCTGTCACCCTGTCAGGAGCCTGACATTCTCCCCTTATCATTCTTAGTGCTTTCTAGAAACTTTTCTCATGTAACTGGTTTAAGATGATCTCGTGTAACTTGGAAAGAATTTTACACTCGCCAGGATCAGAGCATCCAATCCACTGACTCCTCATTCGAAGTGAACGGGTCTCAGCAGGAGGAATGCCTGCCACTCAGCTCCTTGGTGAGAGGGCCTGGGCCAAATGGAGACGCTGAGTGAGAGGAACAAAAACATGGATATCACTCATGGGGGGAGGGGACACTTAAAGCACAAAAAGCACACTTCACAGCACTGCCCGGTACCTGGCGCCACAGACATCAAGAGATACAGATCTCCAAAGAAGACATACAGATGGCCAACAGGCACATGCAAAGATGCTCAGCATCACTAACTATTAGAGAAATGCAAATCAAAACTACAATGAGGTACCACCTCACACCAGTCAGAATGGCCATCATTTTAAAAGTCTACAAATAACAAATGCTGGAGAGAGTGCAGAGAAAAGGGAACCCTCCTACACTGTTGGTGGGAATTTAAGTTGCTGCAGCCACTATGGAGAACAGTATGGAGGTCCCTTAAAAAACTAAAAATAGAGTTACCCTGCAATCCTGCAATCTCACTCCTAGGCATATATCCAGAGAAAACCATAATTCAAAAAGACACATGCACCCCAATGTTCATTGCAGCTCTTTTTACAATAGCCAGGTCATGGAAGCAATATAAATGCCCATTGACAGACAAATGGATAAAGAAGATGTGGTACATATATACAACGGAATATTACTCAGCCATAAAAAGGAATGAAATTGGGTCATTTGTAGAGACGTGGATGTATCTAGAGATTGTCATATAGAGTGAAATAAGTCAGAAAGAGAAAAAGAAATATCGTATATTAACACATATACATAGAACCTCGAAGTAGAGAAAAAACGTATGGACACCAAAGGGGGAAAGCAGCAGCAGGTAGGGGTGGTGGTGGTGGGATGAATTGGGAGATTGGGGTTGACGTGTATACACTGATGTGTATCAAATGGATGACTAATAAGAAAATAAATAAACGTTAGAAAAAAAAAAAAGAATGTGTCTTGGTTTAGGTTCTCCCAAAGCAGACCCAGAGACAAGAAGCCGAGTGCAGGAAATTAATTTCACGGGTCATCTCAGGAAAGCCCGGTGGGGAGGCAGAGAAGTGAGGCAGGGGAGGAAGGAGGCTGTCCAGGGCACTTTGCAGAACTCAAGTCCCTGCGGGTCACAGAGCTCAGGGTTGTCTACCCAGTGGAAGAGCCAGGGAGCTGGGCTCTGTATCCACCAGCTGCAGGGACGTTGGTTCTGGCATTTCTGGCTGGGATGTGCAGACCGAGAAGCAACATTCTCCCCAAGAGAGTTGCAGGCGTTTACAGGAACCCATCTTCACGCACAGAAGTGAATGCTGGGGAGATGGCAGGGACTGCTGGGGTTTGCTTGGGGATCTGTGCAGGTGTTCTCCTAGGCTGTCCTGGGCTAAGTGTTCCCCTCTCCAACCTGAGGTTAGCAGACCTGCTGCCAGCAACCTGGGATCTGAGTAAGGGAAGAGGCTAGGGTCTGACTATTTCACGTCAGCCTTCGCTTGGCCACCCTGTTTTCAGTATGGAAACCCCTCAGCTGTGCCCTTGCCCCCGAGTCACCCTTGTTCACACTCTCTAGAGCAGTGCTGTCCAACAGAAACATAATGGGAGCCACGGAAATAATTTAAAATTTTCTCTGTCATATTAAAAAAATAAAAAGAGAAGTGAATTTTAATCATGTTTCATGTAACCTGACATATCAAAAGCACTACTCTTTCAACCTGTAATCAGTATTGTTTTAAAACATCAAGAGGTATTTCACATTCTTTTTTATTGTACTAAGCCTTCAAGTCCGGTGTGTATTTCACACGTACAGCACATCTCGATTTGGAAGAGCCACATTTCAAGTGCTCAAAAACCACATGTGCTGAGTGGCTACTGTAAAGGGCAATGCAGCTCTACAGACAAGCCTTCGGTCCTGTGCAAGGGTGGGGAAGGGACCCTTGGCTGCAGGACTTTGAGAAGGGAGTGGGGCTTCTAACTGCTTCCTGAAAGGATTTTCAACCTGTTTTCCCGCATCTTAGAGATATGTGGTGTCACGGAGTTCTGAGCATTTCTGGGGTCTGTGGTGTAAAGTGAGTGGATGACTCCTTTTCCACCACAGGCAGCTTAGGGTTTCACTTCTTTGAGTTGGCTACGTCAGTTCCCACTCATCTGCTGGCTCTCCATTTAGCCTTCTTTCCCGCTGTTTCCTCTACTCTCTTTGTCCTTATGCGTTTGTGCTCTGATATAAAATTCATTGTCATTTTAATGGGGTCTTTCGAGGGAACCAAGATAAACACATGTGTACAAGCCACCATCTCTAACTAATAAGTTTTCCATATCACTGGAATTTTAGGTGTTTTTTCTTTTTTTTCTTAACTTGGTCTACACATTTTTATCGTATGTCTGGAATTTTTGGTTTAAACCACCTGACAACCCTATCTATGCAAGGATAGGGTTTCCTAAAGGAATGAATGGATGAATGAAGAGAGATAAGTGAAAGTAACTTAATCCTCACTCAGAGGCCGTCCAATCCAGTTGAAGCCAATGCCACACAGTGACACCCTCCGGGTCACCCTGTAGAGAGTCTGTTCCTCCTCCCATTCACTGGCCCAGCTCAGTTACCTGCGTGGCATCTCCCAGTTACCACTGAGCTAAGAAATCCCTTGCAGTTACAACGTGCCTACAGAAATAACTAAGAATGTGTAAATGCACTTGGCAGCCTGCCAAATGGAAGAGGAAGCCGTGAGTCAGTGGTTTTCATCTCCTTTCAGCCTCACTGCCCCACTCTCTGCTCGAACTGACCACTTCCTTGCAATGTTCATGCTGTCTTTAGCTTTCTCAAATGTGGGGATTTCTCAACTCTGCCTTTCCTAAACTTCGACCTTCCTTCTTCTTTTGAACAGTGCTGAACTTCTCTTGTGGTTTTTCTGGAATCTTTAAAAAATAAAGCCTGAGTCCTTCTAACATAGAGCAACATTAGAAGCCAGTCTTTACTTGTAATCCATACAGGGCTGGTGGCCTCAGGGCCCCTCTTTTGGCTTAGCTGTGCTTATTAATTCATTATTCTAGCATTCAAGAATAAGTGAAAAGTAATTTAAACATGTATTAGCATCACTTATAAAAATGCCATAGAGGAATTTTGTTCATAATATATGGGAAAACTTCTTAAATTCATTCCTTTTGCATAAATGGAAGCTTTGGGAATCGAGGAATTTTCAGATTTAGAGATCCCATTGAGTTGGCTTCTTTTGTTGAAATAGGAGATAGTTCAATTACATACCACACACATGTGGATGGTAAACAGATGAAAATGGAAGTCCTAGAAGCAGCTACAACGGTGTCAGTGCACAGAGAAAATTTCCACAGAGGAGACAGAGATGTAAACTTGGGTATCACTGAAGAAAAAAATCTTGTTCTTAGAAAGTTTATAATAAAGCAATTGATAAATATGCAAATTGTATTAAACTGGAAGTTCTTCAAAGCTCTTCCATAGACTTACAGGGTTCTGCTTTCAGCAGGATCCAGCATGTGCTGCCCAACCCCCCCACCCAGGCATCCTGTATTTTACTTCCTCAGCACACATTTTCAGCTCTGTGTACTGGGATATGTTTTAGTCACATCAATTTTCTACATTTTCAGCTCTGTGTACTGGGATATGTTTTAGTCACATCAATTTTCTAAGTCATAAAGAAAATAGGATTGTCCTGCTAGAAGTTTGCATTGCATTAATATTTCCTGATGAAATCTTTTTCTAATAAAAATGTCACATATGCATAGGTTTTTATAGTTTTCAAAACATTTCAGAATGCCTTACACCTCGCTTCCCCGTCACAACAACCATCTCTATTTCATATGTGCAGAAAAAGGACTCCTACTGGGTGTCTTATCTATTGATCATTTTGTTTATTTTTCACCCCATTTATACAAAGGGCTAGAGGTGGAACAGGCTTCATACCCCTGGCAAAGTGCAGGGTCAGCACTAGATACCAGGCCTCCTGAACTCTAGCCTGGTATCCTATCTGCTGAAGCTCTTAATCACTCAGATCTTCAACTCTGTGCCCAGAGATGGTCTCCAAAATAAACTTGATCAGAAGCACAGAACCTTAAGAGTCAACTCAGAGTTTGTCATAGTGATGATTTAGGGCTGTGAGGTTTCTGTACCCAATGCCAATGTTTGGAGGGATTTTCCCCACACCACCAAGCAATTCACAGACACCAGCTGCGTGTCCTACAATTCAATTCTGACGCTATCTACCCAAAGACAGCATCAAATTCCACAGGATAAGGGCTCAGTCCCACAAGACTGCCCTCCATTCAGACGACAATCACAAGTCCAGGCCGTTACCTGTGCTTCGGAGCCAGTGGCTATAAACAGGAGGTTCCCACCATCCTCTCCTTGGGTTTAATTTGCTACAGAGGCTCACAGGACTCAGGAAACCAGTTTACTCACTAGATTGCTAGTTTATAATAAAAGATATTAAAGGATACAAATCAACAACCAGATGAAGAGATACAGAGGAGGAGACCCCAACAAAGGAGCGTCTGTCCTTGTATAGTTTGGGGTCTGGCACAGTGGCACATGGAGGTTTCTGGTTCAGCAACCTGGAAGCTCTCTGAACCCTCTCCTTTTGGGTTTTTTTGCGGTACGCGGGCCTCTCACTGTTGTAGCCTCTCCCGTTGTGGAGCACAGGCTCCGGACATGCAGGCTCAGCAGCCATGGCTCACGGGCCCAGCCGCTCCGTGGCATGTGGGATCCTCCCGGACCGGGACACGAACCCGTGTCCCCTGCATCGGTAGGCGGACTCTCAACCACTGCGCCACCAGGGAAGCCCTCCTTTTGGGTTTTTATGGAGGCTTCATTACATAGGCATGGTTGATTAAATCACTGGTCACTGGTGACTGATTCAACCTCCAGTCCCTCTCCCCTCCCCAGAAATCAGGGGGTGGGACTGAAAGATCCAACCCTCTATTCATGGTTGATTCCCCTGCTACCAGTTCCCCCCAGCCTTAGGTACTTTCTGAAAGTTACCTCATTAACAAATAAGCCCAGTTGTGGTGGAAAGGGGTTTGTTATGAATAACAAGACTTCAGGAATTGAAAACAAGAGACCAATATTACGATAAAAGATGCTTGTGTGAGGAGTCACAGCCTACGAGGGCACGGAAGGCCAATGCACAGTCTAAGCAGAGTCTAAGCAGGGTGGGAACGGCTTCCCTTCCACAAGGTGGGGCAGGCAGGTCAGGGTGAGGAGGGAATACACAGCAGCAAGGGGGCAGGGGTCATGACTGGAGGGTCACTAAATACCAGGGGATTGAGCAAATAAGGAGATTTAAGGATATTGGGAGCCAAATTTCTTACTGATGGAGTTGGGAGTTACCGTATGGAAAAGAAGAAAACTAGAATACATTCCATGATGTTGGATAGGAATTGGATGCATTTGGGGTAAACTCACGGTTCTCAACATACACAGACAGTGTTGGGGAGGAAGAAATTCTCCTCTACCCTTCTTGGTTCTTCTGCCTGGTCTGAGAATTACATTGACAGGAGACAGATTAACAGGAGAAAATCACATAAAAGTTTAATAACATGTATACATGGGAGAGAGCCAGCAGAACTGAGTAACTCACCAAAATGGCTGAAACCCTCACCTTAAATACCATCTTCAGCTAAAGGCAAAGGAGGATGCTGGGAGTAGTGGTTTGGGACTGGGAGGAAGGCAATCTGCATAAAGATGGAAAAGCGAATGTTTGATAAAGAAATGTTTTCTGGGTCATGTAGAGGCCATGGGACCCAGAGAGCAATTTTAACAAACAGATTTTACTTGGTTCCTCCCTGTATAACACACATAGCTCATACTCTAGTTATCTATGGTGATAGCTCCCTTCTTCTGTTCTGTGCTCTTGCTAGGATGCAAAGAGGAGAACAAAGCAGCACTTGAAAAATTCCTGCCAAAGATGCATAAACTAAATTTTATATCGGATGAACCCAGATTGAACGAAGTCTATAAAATAATGGGCCTAGATACATGCACCCCAATGTTCATAGCTTCACTACTTACAATAGCCAAGAAGTGGAAGGAACCTAAATGTCCATCGATGGATGAATGGATAAAGAAGATGTGGTATACATATACAATGGAATACTACTCAGCCATAAAAAAGAATAAGGCCATTTGCAGTAACATGGATGGACCTAGAGATTATCATAGTAAGTGAAGTAAGTCAGAGTAAGACAAATATCACTTATACGTGGAATCCAAAAGAATGACACAAATGAATTTATTTTCAAAACAGAAATAGACTCAAAGACATAGAAAACAAACTTACGGTTACCAAAAGGGAAAGGAGGGGGGAGGGACAAATTAGGAGTTTGGGATTAACAGATATATAAAATAAACAACAAGGACCTACTATATATAGCACAGGGAACTATATTCAATATCTCATAATAACCTATAATGGAAAAGAATCTGGAAGAGAACATATATACATATTCTATATATGTACAGAAGAACATACACACACACACACACACACACACACACACACACACATAACTGAATCACTTTGCTGTATACCTGAAACTAACACGACATTCTAAATCAGCTATACTTCAATTTTTTAAAAAATGGGCCTGGAGGAGACCAACTAAATGAAACATAGCGTTCTGAGGTGGATCCTTTTGCTATAATGGACGCGGGATGATAGACAGCACTTGAATAGGGTCTGGAGTTGTAACAATGTTGATTTGCAGATCTTAATGAGTGTATTGTACTTTTGTAAAAGGATGTCTTTGTTGTTAGGAAATACCCACCGACATAAGGGGAGAGGGGGAAGATAGTGTATCATGTAGTCAACTTACCATCAAATGGTGTGAGGGAAAAAAATTCTTTGTATTGTTCTTGCAGTTTCTGTGAGTTTAAGATTGTTCAAAATAAAATTATTTTAAAACAACATTAGCTGTCAGTTTTAAGAAGAACAACAGCAACAGAAAAGAGAAAGAAAAGATTACATCACATCAAGAGATGCAATGTGATTATGGCAGGAAAATGTTAAGCTGTAGGATTCCCACGTGGATCCCCTTTCCCAGCAAACTGAATGCCCTTTCCAGTAAGTTACCCACTCAGGTGGAGAACAAGGTAAGGCCACGCCCATTCCAAACAAGATGACCAAGAAGCCTTTTCTTATTCCATAGCCACAGACAAGCCCCAGAGAGACTATACAAAAGCAAGTTCCAGGAAAAAGAAAAGGTCACATTCCCCATCCCATTATCATCAAGAAGGTGATCTGTCTTATTTGTTTTTATAAATGCCACATTTTAATTGGTAAAATTAGTCTCCTCCTTTCACTCAAAGAAAAATGCCATCCCACTGAAAAGGTCTGAAGCAGGAAAAAGTTTCTTCAAGCATAGTTTTAAAAAATAGAAGAAAATATAAGTTGCACCGCCTGGACACGATGACTATTTCGCGCTTTGTGTGCTCCTTTGAGTCTTTTTATGTGCTTCCTTTTAAACAGCTGTAATCCTAGCATGCAGTTGTTTTCTGAGTATAGAATGGAGGTTATGTACAGGCTTTGAAGCTGACTGACCAGGTTCTACATCTGGCCTCTACTACTCAATCTGACATAAGCCTCAGTTTCCTTCTGTATCAAATAGGGTTAATATTCCCCCTCGTCTTAGGATTTATGAGAGGATTAAAGATAATAGATGTAAAGCATGTAGTATGGTATACCGCACATTTCATACATTTGGTAAATACCTATTATTGAATTATAAGCACTTTTCCATTTTTTAAATGATCGTCATCATTACAATTATTACTGGCTGATCTTAAAGAGATGCTCAGGGAAAGCTTTGGTAGGTATCTTTTTCACCGGTTGGTGTGGCAGGATCTACTAGCTGTCCAACAGAATAAGTTAATTCTTTTCTTCCTGAGCACACAGCTGGATGATATTTCCCAGACACCCCTGCAGTTAGATGTGCCACGTAACTGAGTTCTAGCAGTAAGCTGTGAGTAGAAGTGGTGTGTACCACTGGTACTCCCTGAGACAGCAACACCCCATCTCACCAGTGTGGCTGGAGACATAATATTTTGAAAACTGGGCTCCCCTGGTGGCGCAGTGGTTAAGAATCCGCCTGCCAATGCAGAGGACACAGGTTCGAGCGCTGGTGCGGGAAGATCCCACATGCCAGTGGAGCAACTAAGCCCATGCTCCACAACTACTGAGGCTGTGCTCTAGAGCCCACGAGCCACAACTACGGAAGCCCGCACACCTAGGGCCCACGCTCCACAACAAGACCGCAATGAGAAGCACACACACGCAACAAAGAGTAGCCCCCGCTCGCCGCAACTAAAGAAAGCCCACGTGCAGCAACAGACCCAACGCAGCCAAAAATAAATAAATAAATAAATTTTTTAAAAGGGAAGGAAAAAAAGAAAATGGCAGAGCCGCCATTTGATGAAGTCCTACAAGTCTGTGTAGAGCAGAACCTTGCCCTGATGACCAGAATCCCCGTCCTGGACTGTTAATGAATGAGAAGTGAACTTTTATTGTGTTTGAGTTTTTATCCATTCTTGTTTATCTTTGTTACAGGAGCCAGTGTTACTCTAATATGTATTTTTGGGGCACGGCTCCAAAAGAAGACACTGAAGAACTCAAAAACATTTTGAATGTCTCCTCTAAGTTCTGGGAAAAGAAGCAACAAAAAGACAGTTCTCCTGTGGCAGTCTAGAAACTATACACTCTTTCTGAAGCAGGTTTCTGAAGTGGTTTACTTACGATGTTAAGCTGTACTGAAGTGATTTTTAAAGTTCTTCATGTAATTTTCAATAGGTCGGTGGAGAAGTGGTGAAGCGGTGGTGAAACTGTGCAACTCGGATTGGGACTTGAACCCACGGTCTTTCAACTGAGGTCACACACCTGGTCTCAGGACTTCATGAAGCTCAGGTTCTTGATGTCTCATCACAGAAAGAATTCAGTGAGAGACAAAGTGATAGGTAAGAAGTGAATTTATTTAGAGCGAAACATACTCCACAGACAGAGTGTGGGCCATCTCAGAAGGCGAGAGACCCCAAAATATGGCGTGTTAGTTTTTATGGGCTGGGGAATTTCATAGGCTAATGAGTGGGAGGATTATTCCAATTATTTCAGAGAAGGGGCGGGAATTTCCAGAAATTGGGCCACCGCCCACTTTTTGATCTTTTATAGTTGGCCTCAGAACTGTCATGGCACTGGTGGATGTGCCATTTAGCTAATGTATTACAATGAGCATATAATGAGGCTCAAGGTCTACTGGAAGTTGAATCTTCCGCCATCTTGGACCTAGTTGGTTCCAACCAGTTTTTGTCATGTCCTATGGCTATGTCATTCATGTAAAGGTTGTCCCCTGCCCCCTTCCCTCCTGTTTCAATGGTATCATAGAACAAGGCCAGATCCTAACTCTGCCATTATTTGGAGTTTCATATTCCTAGTGCTGTCTACCTCATAGGACTGTGGTCAAGTAACAGTGAGGTCATGTACATACAACATAAAACAAAGAGCCTGGTCTGGAGTATGCTGTAATACATATGTGCTCACCTAGCTTCACCCAGAATGCAACACCTTCCAAAGTTTGTTCCAGGAACAATCGTTCCATGATGCGTTCTGTTAAATATATCTCAAGAAAAGCTTTCATGGTTCAAATAATACTAAGACCGCTGAGAAATGTGACAAGCTGTTGAGTGTTCCCATTAATACTGGAAATTAGAGGAGAGGTCCTGCAGTAACTTCTTCCACTTTTCTTTGAACCAACTAACCATAAAGTCAGCCTTCCCATGACACACCTGTTAATATCCTGCATAGCTAATGTTCTGCAGGACATACTTTGAGAAATGGGCACAGTGCTTGGCACATGGGGAATAATCAACAAATGTTTACCAAATGTGAAAAGCAAGTAGACCGCCGAAGTGCCTTACAAAAGGAATCAGGGAGCTCTGCCCTATGTTCCCTGCCTCCTGACCCTCCTAAATGAAATGGCTGCAGGAGCCTATAGGGTACTAGATGCAAGCAAGGCCCTGGCAACTTTTAAAGGCTGGAAGAAGGAAAATATGCAGGTCTTTCATCACCATAAGTAGGACAACTGCCTGGACCGCAGTGCAAGAGCACCAGGTGAGGACCAGCAAAGAGGGGATCCTGCCGAGAGAGTGGCCGGGGATTTAAACTTGCCCACATAAATGTGCCCATTCTTCCTGAGGCACAAGATGTTGAAAAGTCCGGCAACGGATGGGTTGGGTTTTCTCTGCTCCCAAGTCTGCTTCCAAGCAGATGTAAGAAGATGAAAGGGGGAGAAAATAACTTTCCTCTGCGTTCCTCAACAGAAACTGGCACCTGCCTGCCTTGAAACAATAGGTGAACAGAGGTCAAGTTTTCTGCATGCTACCCAAGCTTTCTAGTACCCAAGCTACTAGATCTCATCCCCAAGAGGCAATAAAGAAAAATACAACTCATCTCAACGGACCAACACGAAGAGAGAGGAAGATGGACGTGAACAAACAGAAGACATACCCAGAGAAACAGCACTGCTATAGGAGGAAGATACTATCTTAAATATGAAAATAGTTAAGAGTGCTTAGATTCAAGTGTAGCACACAAAGCACTCTGTTCTCTAAACAAAATAATTTGGGACGAAACACAATCAGTAAATGAGCGGAAGGTCACTGTTGAGCCCAAACTAGACAAAAAGCAAGAACACACCCCAACCCCGACCTGCACAACCTCCCCGCCTTGCTGCACTTACATGCTTCCTTTCTTCTGGTTTCTCTGGCTAAAACATGGGTTCCTTATCTTAGGTTAACCCTGCCACTTGTGGCTAGATTCCCACTAGCTACCTTCTCATCTACACAGAGGTGCTGGTCCAGCAATCGGCTCCATCTTGCTCCTGTAGCATCTATTTTTCTCTCTCTGCCGCCTATGCTGTAATATTCCCCCCATCTGTAAAAGAGCCTCCATTTACTCCCTCCTGTCACTGCCCCATTTCTCTGCTGCCCTTCACACTAAAACTGCTCGCTTTCCTATACAAATATTCCAAAAGAAATCCCAAAGGATCACAATATGTCTTGTACTTGGTTCTGTGAAGTGTGTTTGTGTCTTCAATAGCTGGTTTAGTTAAGTATTTTTTTAAATAATGGGTGTTAAATTTAAATTAGCAGAGATTACCTACCAGAGTATGACTAGGTTTCAGTATTAAGAAATATAACATTTTTATTTGAAGTGCCAATAATAATAATAGAAAAAAATTTTAATCCCTTATTCACTTCTCTCTTGAACCTACTCCAGTCAAACTTCCATCACCACCCCTGCAGCCAGTTTTCATCAACTCCGCCAATGACTTCCATATCGTCAAATCCAAAGGTCCCTTCTCCAGCTCAACTTACTCCACCTCTCAGCTGCCTCTGACCAAATGAATCATTCCATTCTTCTTGAGGCACTGTCTTCACTGGGCTTTAGGTCATCCGTCTCTCTTGGTTTTCCTTGTATCTCACAGACTGCCTTCTCTTAGCCTCCTCTGCTTTTTCATCATCATTTTCCAACCTCAAATCTCTTCTCTTCTATACAACACTCATTCCTTAGGTGACCTCATTCAGGATCATGACTTTCTTTTTTTTTTTTTCAGTTTTATTGAGGTATAACTGACAAAAGTGTAAGATATTTAAAGTGTACATCATGGTGATTTGACCGGTATACACATACATTGTGAAAAGATTCCCTCCGTTGAGTGAATTAATAAATACACCCATCACCTCATATATTTACTTTTGTGTGTGTGAGAACATTCAACTTCTACTCTCTTAGCCAATCTCAATTACACAATATGGTGTTATCAACTATAATCACCATATCACATAGTTCCTCAGAACTTATTTATCTTATAGCTTAAAGTTACTACCCTTTTACCAACCTCTTCCGATTTCCTCTACCCCCAAGCCCCTGAAAAATACTTTTCTACTTTCCATTTCTATGAGTTCAACCTTTTTTTTTTTTTTTTAAATTCCATATATAAGTGATACCATATAGCATTTGTCTTTCATTGTCTGGCTTATTTCATTTAGAATAATGCCCTCCAGGTTCATCTCTGTTGTCACAAATGACAAAATTTCCATCTTTTTTAAGGCTGAATAATATTCCATTGTGTGTGTGTGTGTGTGTGTGTGTGTGTGTGTGTATACACACCACAGCATGATTTTAAATGCCATCTAACTGTTAATAATTCCCCAATTTTTCTCTTCAGCCAATATTTTCCTTTGAATTCCAGCAGAGAGATCCAACTGCTTACTCAATGTTCCCATTAGGATAGCTAATAGCAATTTCACATTTATCATGTTAAAAACAGAACCCTTAATTTTACTCCTCAAACTGTTTCTCCTACAGTCATCTTAAACCCAGTGAATGATTCCATTCTTCCAGTTTCTCAGGACAATAACCTTAGAGTTTTCCTTGACTCCTCTCTTTCTCTCTTCACCACTGTCAATCTAGTGGCAAATCCTCTTCATTCTACCTGATCACTTATAATCTTCCATTATCCCCACGGCCCAAACACATTCACCATTCACCTAGGTTACTGTAATAGATTCTTAACTGAACAACTCACTTCAAGCCTCACTTCCTTAGAGTCTATGCTATGAAAACCTGGATTCTTTCAAAATGTAAATTCAGAGCTCTGAGAACTTTTTCTTTCTCTCACTGAGGCCCAAACAACTGATTGCCATTCTACATTAAGGTCATAAAGTACCTTTTCCAACTTCTGACGAAACGTAAAGAATGTATTCCTTTGGTGAACATCATTAACTATGACCAATGTGGACCTCGTTGTTTGCTGATGTGATGTGATCATTGCTGGGCTGATGTGATCACTGATGAAAAAAGAAATCCAGAAAACACTGGGAAGCCATGGGTTCAAATAACTAACACACAACTAATAGCCACAATAAAAAGGCAAATAGCCCAATTACAAAATAAACACACCACTTGAATAAACATTTCTCCAAGGACAGACAAATAACCAATACACATATGAAGAGATGCTCAACATTGTTAGCCATTAGAGAAATGCAGTACTGGGAGAAAAGACACATATTTAGCCATATTTCAATAAAAGTCTTGAATTCTAAGGAGAAGGAGAAGATTTTGTAAACTTCCAGATAGAAGAAACAAGTTATCTACACTGGGAAAATAATCAGACAGGTATCACATCAGACCACAATACTGGAAGCCAGAGAACAGTGAAATATCATTACGCAGTACTGAGAGAAATTCCATACCCTGGCATTGTTTCATTAGTCTGTGAGAGTGAAAGAAAATACGTATGAGGAGGGACATGCAAGCTTTCAGAGAGCGTGTCAGTCTATCTGTGATGTACTCTATCTGAGGAAAATACTCAGAAAGACAAACCAAACATCAAGTAAATCAGAATATAAATCTCAATATGGGAGAAGATAAAACAAGAAGAGTGACTGGTAAGCAATGAATCTTTATACATGTATATATATATATATTAAATAGAAAGATTCTGACTAGAGATAGGTCTAGATAAGTCTAAATGAGGGCTCTTGAAATGAAAGGTTTATAAGAATAATTCAAATGACAATATAGAAATAAACTACTAAATTATATCAGAAAAATCTAGGTGTTTAAAGTTGGGTGGGAAAGAGGAGGGAAATACAAATGTTTGAAAACTCACCGGGCATGAATTTCTAGCTGAATTTTATCTAAACCTTAAAGGTCAGACCTTAAAGGTCTGACAATATTACTTTTATTTAAATTACTCTCAGCCATAGAAAAGGATAAAAAGACTCCGATTCATTTTATAAAGTCAAAATAAACATAAAGCTGGACTTCCCTGGTGGTCCCGTGGTTAAGACTCCACACTCCCAATTCAGGGGGCACGGACGGATTCAATCCCGGGTCAGGGAACTAAGATCCCACATGCCGCTGGGTGCGGACAAAATAAACAAAACAAAAAAAAACTTTAAAGCTGATAAAGATAAAATTGAAAATTATGAAAATTTCAAGTATAGATTCAAGAACATTAACAAGTAGAATCCAGTCATGCATCAAAAAACAAACAAACAAACGAAAACCAGATCATGACTGCTTCCACAAAGTCAAGGGTGGTTCAGTACCAGGAAGTTTAAACACAATCTACTACATCAGTCCTCTAAGGGAGGAAAACCATATGATCAGATGTATTTAGTAAAGTAGCAGCCATTCCCAATGAGTAAAATAAGAATTAAAGAATTAATATAATAAAGGCTATTTACCAAACTGATGACAGATAATATCCTAATGTGCAAAATGCTAAGACCATCTTAATTAAACAGAAACGACCCAAGGGATGCTCACCATCACCGTTATGACTAAAAATTGACTTGGAAGAGATCCCAAACTTATTAACACAACAAAATTAAATAACTGACCTAACATTTGAAAGTAAGAATAAAGCTCTTTTTGTTTTTGCTGATGATGGGATTGCTTTCCTAAAAGTAAAAAAAAAATTTTAAAGCAAACTACGACAACAAAACCCAAGAGAATAAGTACAGGTAACAAGATAAGAGAATTTGGTAACATGGCTGGACAAGCAATAAATATTTAAAAATCAGTAGCTTTTCTCAAATCCTAACAATAATTACATAAAAGTATTGTAGAAACATAGAAAAATGTCTCGTTCACAATAATGGCAAAATATAAAATATTTCAGAATAAGTTTAGTAAAAAAAGAAACAAAATGTAATTTTTCACAAAATCAATATATAAATTTAATGTGATTTCTACTGCAACACTGTATTCGTTTTCTACTGAAATTACCACAAATTCAGTGGCTTAAAACAACACAAAATTATTGTCTTACAGTTCTGGAAGTCAGAAGTGCAAAATTATTTTCACATCAAGGTGTTGGCAGGGCTGGTTCTATCTGGAGGCTTTGAGAAAAGAATCTACTTCCTTGCTTTTTTAAGTTTCTTGCGGCCACCTATATTCCTTGGTGGCCACCTGTATTCATTCCTTGGCTTGTGGCCCTTTCCTCCATCTTCAAAGCGCACCACTCCTGTCTGTGCTTCTGTCATCACATTGCCTTCTCTTCCGACTCTGATTCCTACAGTGTCCCTCATAAGAATTTTTGTGATGACATTGGGCCCATGGGATAATTCAGGATCATTCTCCATGTCAAAATCATTAACTTAATTACATCCAAAAAGTCCCTCTTACTAAGTAAAGTAACATTCACAGGTTCTAGGAATTAGGAGGTGGACATATTTGTCGGGGGAGGGGGCATTATTCAGTCTACCGCAAACATGAATACGATTCTCAAAATTGTTATGGAAGAATAAATATGCCCTAGAATTGCCAAGAATGTACGAAAAAGAATAATAGTAAAAAGGTATTATAATAAAATCAATAGAATACTGTGGAGAAATAGATTAGTGGAACAGAACAGAGAAGCCAGAAAGACATCTAATTATGTATGGAAATTTAACACTTGACAAAAGTGCTACTACAACTCAAGGAGGTAAGAATGGGTTATTTAATAAATGATGCTAGCACAACTATTAAGTCCCAAAAAGAAAGTAAAAGTAGACTTGTATCTCACAGAATACAAAATGGTATTAACTGTATAAAGAAGGAAGGCTTAAATGCAAACTAAAAAAAAAAAAAAAAGTGTGAGAAAACGTAGGACATGTATCATGTAGACATGAGAAATAACCTTCTTAACTGGGACTGGAATCCCAAAAGTTATTTTTAAAGAGACAGACACACTTAAACATAAATAAGTGAAAACCCATATCGGGAAAATATTCCAGGTAAAAACCAACTGACAAAAAAATATGGTTTAAAAAAATGTGTAATGCCAAAGCCAAGTATTAGTGTCTCTAACATACAAAGAGCTCTTGTGAATGGACAGGAATGAGACAACAACCCATTAAAACCACTGTGCACTGCCTGCCTGTCAGTCGCTCCATTTTTCCATCTTCCTATCTCTAAGGGTGGTTGGCTCATCCTTGGGCAGAATTTTCAGAGCTCTAAAATACTCTTATTTTTATAATTTTGTAGCTGTCAGAACCAAGTGAATGATGACTCTGCTGGTGACTAATATGAAAATGGTTATCTGTTCTTGCCAGTAAGGGAATCAAATATTTTTCCACTTCTGTCTGACGCTGTTTAAACTGAAAAGAAGAATGTCCTTATTCATTTGGTTTTGCTTTCTGTTAGAGATCACTTAAAAGTTTCCATGATGAGCTAAGCTTGGGGGTTGTTTTTAAGGGACCCAATGTTATTTTGCTTTACATAGTGATTCTCCAATCTGAATTTCAGATTTTAAGGTGGGGTATTTTGTTTGTTGCAGTATGTCAACTTTTCCCCTCTTCTTTTATTTGGTAAGCTTATGCTAAACTTGAAAAGGAAAAAAAAAAAACGACCCGAAGTTGGCTAAATGGGAGGAAAACAGAACCTCATCTTGTGCCTAAGACTGTATGCTCACTTACTTGTTACACCCATAAAAGAACTTTCTATTTCGATTCAAACTCTTTCTCCTTCTTCTAAAACATAAATCCAGACTGAAGACACTGTGTGTTGCAGACAAATCTCTATTGAAATCCAAACCTAGAGTCTACAGAAATTTTACATGACATTTGTGGTGATAAGGGTCAGGAAGAGACAAAAATATTCTTCAGGGAGGGGGGCTTCCTGGTGGCGTAGTGGTTGAGAGTCCGCCTGCCGATGCAGGGGACACGGGCTCGTGCCCCGGTCCGGGAAGATCCCACATGCCACGGAGCGGCTGGGCCCGTGAACCATGGCCGCTGAGCCCGCGCGTCCGGAGCCTGTGCTCCGCAACGGGAGAGGCCACAATGGTGAGGGGCCCGCACCGTACCGCA
>NW_020172625.1:4217671-4256144 GCF_003031525.2 Neophocaena asiaeorientalis asiaeorientalis
AAAAAAAAAAAAAAAAAAAAAAAAATTCTTCAGGGAAACAATATGATGGAAGGAAATACAGGATGGAGTTCAGAATATCAGCCCTAGAGCCACACAGGCCTCAGTCTGAGGTCTTACTAAGTTTTTTATCCTAAGCCTCCATTTCTTCATCTGTAAAATGGGAAGGAAAAGAGTATCTACTTCTCAAGGTTGTTCTGGAGATTAAATTAGACAATGCACATAATTTAGCCAAAAGCCTGGCATATAGTAAGATCTCAAATGTTCATCAGGATTATTTTGTTTTTATGTACAGCCCTGAGCCCTAGACTAGGAGAGCGGCTATATTTCCATCTCTCTTCTGGGAGGGCACTGGCCTCTGGTAGATAAAGTGGAGGCTAGGTAGCAGAGGTTTTCCAACTCTGCTCCCCAGAGCCTTGAAATTCCACAGAGGGCCCTTGTGGGTTGCGGAGGCATCCGCGAGAGGCTGTGATGGTGAGTGAAACTCCCATTCCAGCTTTGTTTCTTTCTGTTTTATATAAAAGGAACCTGCCTAAGATTTGACTTCAAAAACTACTGGTCCTGATAATCTGCAAGGCTATTACAATTCTGTTATTCAGTGGGCATTCCTCCTTTTTAAAATGACTTTTCCTGACATTTTAGTAATCCTTGTCTTCATTATCTATCCGTAGCCATCTGATCCCTCCTGAGAGAAAGAAAACATTCGAGAAGCCCCGTGTGTTTTAGTCTGGATTGCTTTGGTGTATTATGCCTTCCAGAAGGTGCTTGCATTTTAAAAGAGTCCAGGGACTTCCCTGGTGGTCCAGTGGTTAAGACTCCACACTTCCAGTGCAGGGGGCACAGGGGTGACCCCCCATGCCGTGTGGCGCAGCCAAAAAAATTAAAAATAAAAAAAGAGTCCAAACAAGAAGAGAACAGATTGCTATTCTATTCGTGGCACTTCAGGAAAGACAGTTGCCGGTAGGGGCCGGGGTGGGGGGATGGGATGGAGGGGAGGCAGATTTTGTAGAACTGCTGAAAGGACAGCTCTGACCACTGCCTTAATGAAGTAATAATGACGGGCATTTGCGAATAGAGTCAGATTTACACAACAATCCTGTCTCTATTTTCTCAGCTGATAAACACCAGCTTCCAGTGGGTGAGATGCTACTCTTTTTTCCCATCTGCCTTTCCAAGATAAGGACAGGAGGCTCCGGGAGGCTCAGTGACTTGCCTCAGCTGGCAGAGTTAGGCCCTGACTCTGCGCCTTGGGCTGCTCCCCAGGCTGCTCTGTGGCCTCTGCCCATCAGGACAGCCAGGCCCGCTGGATACCCACAAGGCCCAGACTCTCCAACACTGCGTTTGCAGAAATGGCACAAGCAGGTTGGCTAGTTTTTCTGACGCTTCCTCCATGGGACTAAAGGAATGGCCGTAGCAGGCCTGTCAGCTCTCAATGAGCTCTTTGTGCAAATAAATTCCAGAGTTTTTATGAACGATGATGGCAATGAGGGTTGCTTTTCCCCCAAGTAGTCAGAAAGTTGATGTTTCAGCCATGCTTGGCATTCCTCCAGAAAACTCTTGGATCAGTGAACTTAGGAGACTGGAGAAAAGGAGATATAAAAAGCTTAGGGCAAACCAAGAAGTCCTCATTTTTAATGAGTAAAACTGTCCTTCCCTGTCAAAATCCCTGGTGACACAATTTTTTATATTTCAAAAACGTAAACATGAAAGGCGTGAAATCACTAGGGGAAAAGACTGCCCTTTTCTATCATATTTAGACAAAGCACAGTTGTCTGATTTGTACTTATACACTCATATCAGGACTGGCTAATACGAAGGCAGATGTGTAATAAGACCTTGATACATATTTGTTGAATGAGTGAGTGAATGAATGAATATCTCCTTTAGTTTGGGGCCAAGAAATTATGATAGCAGAAACAACATAATAACCTCTTCTGGGATTATCTTTCATTATGACTGACTCCCTGGATACACCAGCAAATAACTCTGAAGTTTTTGCTTACTGCATTCAGGGAGATCGTCATGTTGACAGGGTCTTACCGGCATCTCTGGTTCAGGAGAGCCAAGTTAAGATATTTATGAGGTTTTCGAGGTCTGGTTGAAGGCAGGTCTTTCAATGCAAGATTGTGACATAATAGTTTAGGATTGGGAGACAGAGCAAGGTGAGGGTTTTGCAGTAAGTTTGGAAGCGTCTTAGAGAGAAAACTGGCATTTGAACAGTCGGATGTTCATTCAGTTGGGTTTTTCCAAAGCTGTTTGCAACTTTTATTATCTTGAGCAAGAATTTCCTGGAATAGAAAAGTCGTGGCGATGAAGACAGTGGAATAAGCAAGGCCACATTAATGCAGAGAGCAGAATAGTACAGTCATGGTCATCTAGACCAAATTTGGCCTGTGGCCTGCTGTTGTAAATAACGTTTTATTGGAATACAGCCACGTTCATTCCTTTATGTATTGTCTGTGGCTGTTTTCATACTACAAATGCAGTTCCAATACTCTGATGCAGACTGTATGGCCACAAAGTCTAAAATAGCTACTGTCTGGCTCTTTACAGAAAAAGTTTGCTACCCCTGATACAGACAATAAGCTGTGTGGAAGTAGATGGCTTCATTTCTTGTCACATCTATTCATTCATCAAGCATTTATTAAGCACCTACTGTGTGCACGGCACCTTCATAATGCTGGAAATACGGCACGCAACAAGACAAATCCTGCTTTCGTGGAAACAAATCGATAAATAATATAAATCAGATAGTGACAGCGCTCTAAAGAGGTATAGGGTTGGTAGAGGGGGTTGAAAGGGACTCTTTGCCATGTGATAGTCAAGGAAGGCTTCTCTTAAGAGGTAACATTTAAGCAAGACTCTAAATGAGGTGGACTAATTATGTGAAGACATGGGATAGGGCTTTGGGGAGAGATGTGCACACAGAGGGTACAGAAATGCGAATGTCTAGAGCTGGAACAAGCTTGATGCGTTCATAAGAGCAAGCAGGCCAGTGCAGCTAGAGCAGGTAGGCAAAAGGCAGAGTAGAGAGAGCTGAGATTGGAGAGGTAGCAAGGGCCACGGAGAGTAGCAGAGCCTCATGGGAGGTGGCAGGGTTTGAATTTTATTCCAAATACGATAAGCTAATTGGGGGCTTTTCAGCAAGGGAGTGACTGAACATGATTTCTATCAAAGACTTACTCTGGCTGCTATGTAGAGAACTGACTGCCGAGGGAGAGAATGGAGGCAGGGATGACACCATAGAAGAGAAATCACACTACATTATAGGGCAGGGACTGGAGATGGACGCACATCAGTGTAATTTGGGATGAATTTTAAAAGCATAGCTAATAAGCCCTGCTGATGAGTTGAACGTGGGGTATAAGAGAAAGAAAGAGTCAAGAATGCTTCTGAGGGTTTAGAATGGAGGGACTGGGTGAATGACGATGCCATGCACTGAGATGGTGGAGGGCATGGAGGTAAGCGGGCATGAGATCAAGAGTTCTGTTTTAATCTCGTTAAACTTCACATGCCTGTGATACATCCAAATGAACGTGTCAAGCTGGCTGCTGGATATCAATATGTGCAAATGGGACAGACTGGGCATAAGATCTAATTTGGGATTCACCAGCATGTGGGTAGTATTTAAAGACACGGAATTTGGTGAGATCACCTAGGAGATAGCTACAAAAAAAAAAGGTCTGATTAAATTCTAGAGCCAGTGGTGAGCTGGAACAGGATCTAGCCTGCTGGTGAGAGCTGACTGGGCACATCTCTTCCTAAATCCCCATTCAGTAACATGATGCTAATAGCTAGAAACCAGCCAGAGTGTAAATATTTGCACCATGAAAACTGGCAAACGCCACATATCAGGGCTTTTTTTCCCCATAGAGTCAGATGTTGAACATTTACCAGCACATCACTGCCTGGGACCCTCACATTTAGAGGTCAAGAAAAGCAGAAAGAGACAATGTAAGAGACTGAGAAGGACTGGAACATGAATGGGGTAGGAGGAAGACCAAAAGAGTGTTTTATCCTTGTCCAAAGTTATCACGTAGTTCCATGCCTTGTCCAAAAGTCAAGCGACTATTTTTGTTTGTTCGTTTGTTTTTTGCGGTACGCGGGCCTCTCACTGTTGTGGCCTCTCCCGCTGTGGAACACAGGCTCCGGACGCGCAGGCTCAGCGGCCATGGCTCACGGGCCCAGCCGCTCCGCGGCATGTGGGATCTTCCCGGACCGGGGCACGAACCCGTGTCCCCTGCATCGGCAGGCGGACTCTCAACCACTGCGCCACCAGGGAAGCCCCAAGCGACTATTATATGGTCTTTTTCTTCTCTCCCTTTATAGAAGCTTTCAGCACTTGTTTGCTAGAACATATCAATACAGAATACAGATCTTTTTGTATTCTTTGCCGAATGAGTTTAACTCATCCTGTAAACCCTGATGCTCTGAGAAGCTACTAAATGAAAAATTAGTTCCATGAACTTTAATGGGGAAAAGTATGATGGGTTCTAGCTCAACCCAAGCAAGATACCCAAGTGATTTCTACAAATAGAAAAAGACATCACTGGAGGTAAATTTAAACAACAGAGGATAAGCTGCAAGTAAACAGAGACTATCCATAAAATGTAAATTAGTGAAAGTTTACTATAGTCATTGACAGAGGAAAAACAGTCTTGAGAACGGGTGGTGGGTCGTAGAAGAGGTAAATGAGAATTATCCTTTGGGATGTGTATCCTTTTTCTTTTGAATCATTTTTTTCCACACTGTTTTCAACTTCTGTGGTTCACAGTTATCTTACGCTCAAAATGCACTTAAGATTATAGCACGGAAAAACACACGTAGAGGTAAAGAAAAGCTAAACACAAGACTGCTTTGAAACATATGGTAACAATATACATGCGTAACAGGCATGAAGAGTCCTAGAAGGTACTCCCCGGTCATCCTTCTTGCCTGGCTCACACATGCAAAGCTGAACATCTGGGTATGTTCAAACATGGCGCACAGTGCTGTTCTCTGGCTAGAGACTGCTGCGTCAAGTGAATTGGTGAGTATGTCTTTGCCCAAAACCATAATGTCAAAATAGCAGTTCTTACAGACTGTATGGTTACTGTGTTTGGGGGGTGAAAACTTGTTATATCAAAAAAAGCGAATTGTCCAGAAAGCAGTAAAACTTTTCAACACCACTGTACTGAAAAAGTCACTAACAGGACAGTGGTTATGGAAAGCAACCCCGTTTTCGATTGTGCTGTCTAAGAAGAAAGCTCTCTTGGTTATACAGAAAGCAGCAGGTTGTCCACTCCGTAAGCAGGTTCGTAAGTTCTGCTTTTGAAAGACTTCAGTCTCACAGAACCCCTATTAGAATTATCATCATTATTAGAGCTGTTTATTTAGAACCTAATACATACCAAGCAAGGTAAAGGTTATCCTCCAGGATACAGAAGAAGCTGAGTAACAGAGGAAAATAAGTTATGCAAGAGGGGTGACTAAAGCAGTCAGTGTCTTCTTGAGCAGCCAAACTTAGAAGGAGAAATATTTTAAATAATAACTGCGCCACTAAAAAACTTGCTCGTTTGCTTCTTGTCATCATCCACGTTGCTTCAGCAGCAGGGAAACTACAGAGCAGAGCATATATTTAGTAAGAGTAACTCTTGAAAATAGGAAGCACCATGAAGGTGCATTATTAGTAAAATCCACCAACGAGCCACATACAAATGACGACGGCAATTTGCGGGCACTGTTTATACTGTTTTTCTGGCAGTTACGGGTTGTGCTCAGGGATGAAGGGACTTACTCTAAAACACAAAACCAGTGCTTCATAAAGTAGGAATTCAAACACAGCTCTCCGGAGCACCAAAGCTTATGGACATTCCACCCCAACAGGCAGCCGCTTGCTTTTTTTACACAACCCACACCCAGATCTTTGATTCTCCCTTTATAGCAGCGATGGCATTGCCCAAGCCAGAATCCCAAGCTCCCTTGGGCTCTGGTACTCTCTCCTCTGCCACACTTTCTCTTCCTCTTCACCTTCGTGTTTTACCTTAAGAAAAAAAACTCAGCCAATTCCCAGAAATGTGTACATTCCACTCCACAGAATTCTAAACAGAGGACTTGGGACTTCCCTGGTGGTCCAGTGGTTAAGACTCTGCGCTTCCACTGCAGGGGGTGCGGGTTCCATCCCAATCGGGGGAACTTAGATCCCACTTTCTGTACGGTGCAGCCAAAACAAAAAAAACAGAAAACAAAACAAAAATCCCCAGAGGACTAGAAAGTTACCTGATTGGGTTCAGAGATCTTGAACAGGAAGTAGACACCATGGCTCTTTGCCTTCCCCAACCCTATCGTCAACAACACAAATAATATTGTCTCTTCTAACTACAAGGATACTGTTGTTATTGTTATTATATCTGCCGACTTGGGGCTCCAACTTCTGCTTTGACAAAAGAATAATTCAGGCCACCTGAATGTCAGTGTCTTCATTTGCACTGTGTGATTTGCCCTTGTCCTCCCAACCCCCTAGTTCTCAGCAAGTGGAGAGGATTGCTGACAAACAGCAGTCGCACAAGAAAAAGGAAACCCGCATGTTCACGCTATTTCAAACGTTTGTGCCATCTGTGGGCTCCCTCGGTTGGGGGCTGAGTCTTCATTTTCTTCTAGCCACTCTCACCACCAACTTGTTTCCCTCTGCTGCAATGCCCAATTCACTGCTTTCTCTGCACTAGAAGACTCAAAGATGACAATACAAGGCTTTCCAGGAGGCAATACCCAGGAGATGCCCTAGACAAAATCAAAGCCAGAGTCAGCGGGCGCAAGCTGCTGTCCACTGGCCTCAACAGCCTCACCCATTGGAAGAGGAGCCCACAGGTGGGAGCCTTCAGCACAAAAAACCATCATGCTGGAAGGACAGCCATTCCTACCCTGTGAGGATACTACGAAACGTGGTGGAAATAGAGTAAGAGAACAGACGGCAAGGTCTGAAAGACCCACTTTTTCACTTTCACTTTTTCACTTTAATACATTCTTTCATTTATTCATGCACTCAATAAATATTTATTGAGGACCTACTACACGCCAAGCATTGTTCTAAATTTCAAACATACAATGAATAGCAAAACTTCCCTGCCCTCAAGAAGGCTAAGATGAAGAAAATATACTTGATGTGTGATGTTGGCCAATTTACTTAAATTTTTTGAAGGATAAATAAGACTTACCTCACAGGTAAAGATTAAAATAAAATAATGTGTATACAATGTTGTACGATGCCGGGGACATGGGAAGCAGGGAACGAACTATAGTCATTATTACTATGTATGTTCCCCGCCCCCCCATTCCCATAGTTCCCAAGTTCCTCCTTCAGTTAAGCCAATACTCCTAAAAATGCGTTTAACTCTTTGTGATCTGGTGATTTTAAAGGGATAGGCCTTACTCCTGAATCCTGAGAGCAACAAGGGGGAGGGGGTGGTAAAAGAAAGGGAATAAAGTTTTAGATAGAGAGATTAATCAGAAACTCAGCAGGGGAACTTGGTTTCCGGGGAACTCAGTTTCAATATCATGATATTTAACCAGGGTAACACAAAGTTATTCAAATTTCTCAAACATACAGGGCAATCTAGAAGAGAGACACTATATATTTTTACAATATTCTCATGCTGTGTTTTAAGTCATTTGAAATGACAAGCCTCTTAGACTTAGTATAAAATCCAGCAAATAGCAGCTGTGTCCAGCAAAGGTGAAATTTCCCAGTTTCTTTTTTTTTTTTTTCGGTACACAGGCCTCTCACTGTTGTGGCCTCTCCCATTGTGGAGCACAGGCTCCGGACATGCAGGCTCAGTGGCCACGGCTCACGGGCCTAGCCGCTCCGTGGCATGTGGGATCTTCCCGGACCGGGGCACGAACCCATGTCCCCTGCATCAGCAGGCGGACTCTCTACCACTGTGCCACCAGGGAAGCCCGAAATTTCCCAGTTTCTACTAAGTTGTAGCATGACCTTAAGTAACTGTTTAAGTTTCCAAAAATTAGCTGGCATTGAAATTAATCTGGAAGGAGAAAAGGGGGATTTTTATTCTAAGGTAAAAAATAGATCGTGGAGTTGGTTGCTTTTTGGGCGTTTTACCCGTGCCCCATCACTACTTCATAAAACATTCTTGGTTGTAGTTGTGAAACAAACATGCCTCTACATCTACCAGTTGAGTAATCTGGTCCTCAGCCAAAAAATGTAACTGGCTCCTAATAAGCAGGTAGGATGTAAAGGATGTACCTGAAAGGTTATTCTACATATATGTAAGTCAGTGGGGTGGTTGTGTGAGTCCCATGAATCTCCCAATAAAGAAAACAACCAAGGAAAAAAAGAAGCTTTTGTTGCAGAAACCTCTGACCAAGTTAGAAACAGACCAATTTAATAGTGCATTCATCTGGGGAATGGTCTAGTCAAATCCAGTCTATTCTTCTTCCGTAAGGACCTGCGAGGTATATCACCCAGGACATTCCTGCACTAAAGGCAACACCAGGCAGAAGGCAAGACCCTCGTCATGTGTCAAGAGATCACACAACCCCACAGGCCAGGCTCTGTGAATTGACATTTACCTCTATGTTTAGTTGTAAACTTTTTAAAATGCATGTTCTCTAAGGTGTGTGAAATGTCTTCATTTCCTGACATTTAGAAGTGATACCTGTATCTAAATTATGAATTGACAGAAACTAAGTCTGTAAATTGTTTTGGAGGTTTAAGAATCTGGTGTAACAGGGCAACGGCCAAGAAACAGCATTTGGCAACAAAATTCCTTTCTTATCTTCAAAGGTTTTGACTCTGAGGCTCCACCAAACTACATTCAGAGACCTTTGGCTTATGGTTCACATAATGAATTAGCTGGACCCTCGTATAAGTATCTTTAAAATTTTAAGTAGTGTCAGTGTGGTGATATTGCATTGATGAGGATAAACATTCTCTTTGTTTTGTCAGATTAATTACCTATTAATGTCCATCTGAAATACTGAACTGATTTCTTTCTCCAAGGTCAAGTAATTATTGTCAGGGATCGCTGTTCCTATTACCACTATCTCCAAAAGAGAACCAATAGTTTTTCTTTTTTCTTTAAGTTCCTCCTAATTGGACAACAGTAGAAGATTTATGTTTGCATGAAAATCTGTGTTCCTTCAACTTGGGCAAAACGGCATGTTTTCATTAACTGGAATCTGAAAGTATGGAAAGACAGAGAATTCACTATGAAGGAACAAAATGTTAGGAGATGTATAGCAAGCTCTGCTGCTTGCTGTTTAGTAATATTTAGTCTTCCTCTCTTCCTAGCTAAGAGACCCATATCTTGTTCACGTCTCTATCCATCAGAGAGGGTGGCTCTATCCCCAGCTCAAAATTAAATCTGACACTATAAACTTTTTAGACTGTAACTCAGAGTAAAAAACAAATTTCACATGGCAACCCAGTACACATATGCATTCTATGTAATTTTTACAGAAAATTGAAAAGAAAATTTGATAAAACATCCATTTCTTATAATGTGCATTATGCCTTGATATGCTTATTCTATTTCTTTTTTGAATGATAACTCTGACCCAGTGAATTTGATTTCCCAACCCACTACTAAGTCATGAGGCAAATTTCAAAACACTGTTCTAAGGCTGTCATGTCAATCCTATTCCTCTTGACAATGACTGGCTTTGGGCTTAGCGACCCATTCAAGTTCACGAGACATAAGGGAAGTCTTCCAAATTCTTGAAAAATTTCCTCACTCTTAGAACTGAAAGGGTATATTATACTGAGTTCATGGGTTGGAAGAACTCAATATTGTTAAAATGTAAGTTCTCTCCAAATTGATCTACAGTGTATAGATTCAACACGGCCTTAATCAAATCCCAGAAAGAAAGATTTCTTTTTTTTTTTTTTTTTTAAAGGCCGAGAAGCTGACTCTAAAAGATGACAGACTCATACTACCTGACTTCAAGATTTACTATGATGGGGGTTTCCCTGGTGGCGCAGTGGTTGAGAGTCCACCTGCCGATGTAGGGGACATGTGTTCGTGCCCCGGTCCTGGAAGATCTCACATGCCGCAGAGCGGCTATGCCCATGAGCCATGGCCGCTGAGCCTGTGCTCCACAACGGGAGAGGCCACAACAGTGAGAGGCCCGTGTACCACAAAAAAAAAAAAAAAAAGATTTACTATGATGAAGCTACAATAATCAAGACAATTTGATATTGGTGAGAGAATAGACACTCAGGGGAACAGAACAGAGAGTCCAGAAACTAGTCCACACAAATGAAGTCTACCAAGTTTGACCAAGGGATAAAGGCAATTCAAAATAGAAAGGATAGTGTTTTCAACAAATGGTTCTGAAAAACTGGACATCCATTTGCAAAAAAAAAGAACCTCAATCTGTGCCTCACACTTTGTACAAAAAATGACTTAAAATGGATCCCAAATCTAAATGGGAAACTACAGAACTTTTAGAAGAAAACATAGGAGAAAATCTTTGTAAACTTGGGTTACGGAAAGACTTCTTAGATATGACACCAGAAGTACAATCATTGAAAGAGAAAAATGATAAGTTGGACTCCATCACAATTAAAATTTTCTGCTTCACAAAAGATAGCAATAGGAGAGCAGAAAGACAATCCACAGGCTTTGGAGGATACACTGGCAAAACACATACACAACAAAGAACTTATAGGTAGAATATGTAAAGAGCTCTCAAAACTCAATAGTAACGGGGACTCCCCTGGTGGTCCAGTGGTTAAGAATCCGCCTTGCAATGCAGGGGACGCTGGTTTGATCCTTGGTCAGGGAACTAAGATCCCACATGCTACAGGGCAACAAAGCCTGCGTGCCACAACTAGAGAGCCTGAGTGCTCCAACTACAGAGCCCACACGCTCTGGACCCTGCGTGCCACAACTACAGACCCCATGCACCACAACTAGAGAGAAGCCCGCGCACCACAACGAAGAGCCCGCGTGCCGCAACGAAATATCCTGTGCGCCACAACTAAGACCCAACGCAGCCAAAAAAATAAATAAACAAATAAATATTTTTAAAAACCCCTCAGTAGTAAGGATAAAAACACAATAAAAACATGGGCAAAAGATTTGAACAGAATCTTCGCTGTAGAGGATATATAGATGGCAAATAAGCGCAAGAAAAGATTCTAAAATCATTATGGTTTATGAAAATGCAAATTAAAGCCATAATGATACATCACCACACATGTATTAGAATGACCACGACAGAAAAAATCAGTGGTTGCCAGATTTAGGGATGGGGAAAGGGTTGCCTACAAAGGGGTAGCACACACAAAAAAAAAAAACCCACTGGGGGTTAATGGAAGTCTTCTGTATATTGATTGTGGGAGTGGTTACATGACTATGTATTTGTCAAAACTCAAAGAACTGCACAACAAAAAGTGAATTTTATGTAAATTTAAATTTTTTGAAAGAAACACAAAGGAAGAGACAGTTTCTTTTCTGCTCAGTGATGAGCTAGATGTGACTTGTACAAGTAGGGCAGTCATTTCATCACCATGGTGAGCTAGAATGAAGACAAAACTAATATAAGCAGGTGAAAGAATGGAAAAGATGAACTTGGGTATTAAAAATGTTATTGAGCCAACTGTCTATCCAAACCTGAAACCAACCCACCCTGAATCTTATTACATAAAATAATGATAATTTTCTTTCTGCTTAAGCCATTCTGAATTGGGTTATTTGCAGTCAAATTTATCCTGCACAGAAAGTCTCAATGACTTTGTTCCAAAACTTGCATCATCCCCATCATTAAAAAATAGAGTTTGGGAGTCTTTCGAATGTTTTGAGTAATATGAAACTATGTTCCGGACCAACTTGTATATTACCATTTCTACAAGGAAAAAAATACATGAGCTTTCACAGATATATCCCCTCAACTTATATAAAGAATTTTAAAATCATGTTATTTATTTAGCTTTGTATAAAAGATTATCCTGTGATTTCTGAAATGCAATCTGAGTGAAATATGTGTTGGGATTGGCACGTGCCACAAATTAGAAGGAGGTAGTCAAACCCGACCCACAGTTATCTATTTCTAGTCAAACCCGACCCACAGTTACCTATTTCTCTTCACGAGTACTTCATGCACCTTAACTCCTTTTCACCAAAGTGCATTCAACATAATAAAAAAGAATGATGTCATATATGAACTTAAGGGTGAATAACTTTGGAACCAAAGAGAAAATGAATTTCAAAATATTTCCTTGGCATACACTTAATGTCAGACTCTATGAGTTGTAGTAATCAACACCAGCAGTGTCCTTACTGAGCTAGGTAGGATAATTCCAAATGTGACAAAGTGTTATAAACAAAAGAAAGGACAGGATGTTGTGAGAACATATAACAAAAGAGTATGGAAATCACCTTGAACATCCCAAGGATGCCCCAGGAAGGCACATTCAGGCTGATTTAAGGCCAGGAGTCATCAAGGCCAAGGGCAGGAGTTCATGAACTTAATTTTAAAATGTAAATAGAGTGGGAGGGGGGAAAAAAGAGGAAAGGCTATTTTGGTCCAAGTGACCCATAACCCCTGACTAGGCTGAAGGAAGACATCTTGACATGGCTCTTTTCGTTAAGGAAATATTTTGAAACTGGAGTTTTGGACAAAGGTATCTTGATTTTAATACTACTCTTTTTATTACCAGGTATGTGTGCAGTAGAGCTTCCTTACCCTAACCCTGTGGTTTTCAGTGAGGGAGTTTTGTCCCCCAGGGGACAGGTGGCAAAGTCTGGAGGCATTTTGGTTGTCACAACTGAAAGGGGGACTGCTACTGGCATCTGATGGGTACAGGCCAGGGAGGCCGCCCAACATCCCACAATGCAAAGGGCAGACCCCATCACTAAGAATTATCCAGCCCCACAGGTCAGGTGAGAGACCCCTGCTGAGGTTGAGAAACCCATCTCTAAGTGCCTTCCCTTGTATAATTTTCTACTTAGGAACTGAAGTGATTATTTTCCACCTTATTATGTTCTGTGTTGTTTGATTTACAAATGAATATATAGTACTTCAAAAGGACAGTCTGAGTTTTGGAAAAATCTATTAGACTCTAAAATCAGCTTCTTCTAAAAGTAGCTTATTTGTCCCCCAGAACAACCCTTTACAAAAGCTTATAAACAATTTTAATGTATAGACATTACTCAGCTAAAAGAAAAATCATTAGAAATTTAGTTGAACATTCTTTTTTTCTTATCAGAATAAGTTAGCATTTTTAGCCAAAACTCTCTTCTCTCCTTTTTACCCTGAAACATTCGTCTCCAGAGCTGAATATATATCTGACATGCATCATAATGAAGGCTGCAATAAAAAGTATGCATTTTTAAGCTTTACTAAAGGAAAGTGAATTGCCATTATTAAGGACACAAATATAATTATAGTATTTAACTGATGTGCAGTTGATGAAGCTAAAGTGAATTCTCAGAGTCATCACTGGGCTTGACAGCACTTTCTGAGCGAGAAAGTGGGGTGACACTGTTCTCCTCTACTTGTGATCTCTCCGTGGGTGTTTAGTGCCCTCCCATCCTTCACCCCAGTCCAGTCACTTCATGTGGGGTGGGGTCAGTGAAGGAGAAAGTCTCAGTGAGAGAAGAAGACTGTCTCACCTCCTACATGATAATTAATGATTGTTTTACTTATTCATTAGACTGTATCCGTTCATAACAAAGTCATAACAACCTCATCAACATCATTTTGGACCAGAGAGTAAGTGCTCAAAATGGGACACAGGGGTGAGTGTGAAAGGGCCAAATCTAGGATAATTTGAGCATAAAAAAAGAGTAATAGAACCCATGAGTTCATAATGATACTTCATTTAAAAATTTAAATGGAGTGGGAGAGGGGAAAGTGAAAGCTATTCTTTACAGAAAAATGCCAGCTAATAAATGTAGATGATATTATTGAATTAGAAAATAACCATATTGCAATAACTGATATAGCCAATAATTATCGCTAAGTGTTAAGACTTTTGAGTGAAAAGATTTGCGGAAATTGGATATTCAGAATATCACACAAAATATTACTTGTTAGTTACAAAGGTTAAAATATCTTTACAATGGATAAATGTGGGAAATCTGACCAAATCTGATATCAGCGATGATGAGACAAACTGATGTAATAAACTGAGGAGGACACAAAATAACCTACACAGCTGTTATATAATGAAGAATTTGTTTGGTCTTTGTCCCTGGTTCCTGGCACAGAATTTCTAAAATTCTTGAAATTTCCTGAGTGACAGACGTACCTGTGTTACTTATGAGCCCCTTGGATCACACTTGAGTTTATGTTAAGAAAGTGACTCATGGTGGGCGCCTAGCTTCAGGATGGGGGCTGCTTACCAGCAAGACCAATCACATGATTAGAGGGCCGGGTCTTTGAGCCAGCCCAGCTTCTGGGGTAGGGGTGGGGCTGCAGACTGAGTCCAGTCACATGGCCAATGGCTCAACCAACATATCGACATCACAAAACTCCAATAAAACTCTGGACATGGAAACTCAGTGGAACTTCCTGGTTGGTGAATACACTGATGTCCCAGGAGGGTGATGTGTTCTGATTCCACAAGAACAGGGCACAGAAACTCTGCTTTCCCAGACCTCACCCTATATGTCTCTTCTTTGGCCGTTCCTGGGTTGTATCTTTTACAATAAAATAATAAGTATAGTGAAGGGGAGCAGAACTTGCCACCCCAAAATATGCCACTGTGGCATAAGGATTATCTTGAGATGGTCCTTTTAAAAAAAAAAAAAAGCAGCCATGAGAGAAACCCTGAAAACCAAGTAGAGGTCACCTTTTTGTAAGAGACGCTTACATTTATGAGGGAAACCTCCCTTGTAGAGGTGTCTCCCTCTCTGTACCAGGAAGAGGATGACTAAAACTCTAGGAACTCTTATCAATGGAGGCATGGACTTAAATCGGCATAACAGCCTCGTTTACTGTGCTTTGTCTGGTAACCTCCCATAACTGGCTCCCTCATGCCCCAAATATCTTCTTTTTTCTTTAGTGGGAGATGGTATTTAAGGTGGTGGCTTGGGCCATTTGGGAGAGTTACTCAGTTTTGCTGGGAAACTCTCATGTATACAGGAGGTATACATGTTATGAAACTTTTGTTTTTCTCTTGTTAATCTTTTAGCCAAGAACCTGGAAGGGTAGAAGGGAAATTCTTTTTCCTCCTCTACAATAGCATTTTTCTGAATTCTGTGCGTCATTCTAGTGAATTATTTAACTCAAGGGGGTCCTAAGAACCTCTGAATTTGTAGCTAGTTGGTCAGAGTATGAGTGGCCTGGGGATCCCCTGAACTTGCAGCTGACATCTGACGTGAAGGCAGTCTTGTTGGGAACCGTGTCCCCTACTTGTGGGATCCATGCTAACTCCAGGTGTTAGTGCCAGAACTGAGTTGCAATACCCTTGTTAGTGTTGAAATAATAATCTTTCTACCAATAATGCTTAACTTGAATCCAAACACAAGGAAACAACCAACCAAATCCAAATCAAGGAACATTCTGCAAAATAACTGTACTGGGCTCTTCGAACGGCAATGTCAAGAAACACACACACACCCACACACCCACACAAAGACTAGGGATATGTTCTAGATTCAAGAAGAAGAATGTCCTTGTGTTTATGAGGTACATGGAGAAGCATTTAACAGTGACCTGTCATCATGATGTCTGTAACTTAATCTCAAATGCTTCAGCAAAAAAAACAAACGAGTACACACAGCGAGAGGGAGAGGGAGAAATGAGAGAAAATGTTAACAAATGGAGAATCCACGTGAATGGTGATTCATGTTCTGTTCTTTTGAAACTTTTAAAAATATAAAAAGTTGGGGAAAAATTACGGCATCAAGTGGGCTGTCTCCAAATGTCCCCTGCACCAAAGGCTGTGTCAAGCACAACACCGTGAATCTACTTAATGCCGTTGAACTGTACATACACTTAAAAATGGTTACAATGGTAAATTTTATGTTATGTATATTTTAATCACAATTTTTAAAAAATCGAAATATCTGCCTCAGGTCTTGTCCTCTCCACTCAGAAGAGCAGCGAGGGTGGGCAAAGTCGTCCTGTCTGCCTGACACGGTGGCGGGGGCGCCGGGAAAGGAGGCCTGAGAGGGAGGCAAGAGACAGGTCAGGCGGGGCCTCTTCAGGGCAGTGTGAAGCTCTTAGAAGTTTCAGGCAGCTGACTCCGGGACAGGGACCCAGCTTTCCCAGATGACTCTGTCCAGCCCGGCCGCAGCGCAAGCTGCTTCAGCTCCGGCATTCCTCCCCTCAATGGTCTAGTGTGTGGGCCCTGCCCCCCTCCCCTCCCTCCCTTTCACTGGTGAGAGGGGGAGCATCTTGCCAGGAGAAGTTTGCTGGGCCACTTCTAACGCAGGGAACCCAGGTGTCCGGGATGTTTTCATCTTGCCTCGATTTTTAATGGAAAAGTGAGTGAAATAACAATGTGGGCACAGCTCCAGACAGTGTCATGCTGGGAGCTTGGCAGCTTCTGGGAGCAGCCTGCTGAGGTTCAAATCCAGAGATGCTTTTCGTGAAGGTGGGCTCCGCAGTCCCGCTGGGGCTGCCCTTAGCCTGAGCACGTGGCCAACTTGGAAGCAGGAAAGTGACCAAAAATACTGTTACCAAACACTGTTCTTTTCACTGTTTAGGGGGGCTTTTTAGAGCTGTCTAAGTAGCACGCTTTTTCTTTTTAGCACATGTCACATCAAAAACTGAACAATTTCAGGAAAAGGAGAACAATTTTTACGCATTTGTTTTTAGTCCTATATTCATCAGCGTAAGATGTCCTTCTCTCTCCTTCCTGCCCCCTCCTTTCCTCTTTCTTTCTCTCTTTCTTTCTTTCCCTTTTCTTTTTTCGTCCTTCCTTTCTTTCATTCATGTTAAAATATACATAACATAAAATTTACCTTTCTAACCATTTTTAACTATACAGTTCAGTGGCATTAAGTACCCTTTCCTTTTTAATTTAAACTAGTTTTTAGAATTATTATTACAAAAGTAATTCATTCATATGATAAAAAAAAAAGAACAATGTGAACACTATGGAAGGGGACAAATTAAAAAAAGAGAGTCTCTACCCCTATCCTCCCACAAAATGCTGTTAACAGTTTTTGTGAAACCCACTTGAATCATTTTAATGGAGTACTGCTTTTCAGTAACAGATGTATTCATCTGCTCCTAAGGGATAAGGGGCTAAGGTCTTGGAAGCATATCGGCTGTTCTTTCTTCCTGGAAATGTGGGTGAGTTTTCCTTACATACCTATGTGAATATGTGCCCACAAGCAGACACACATACACACACACACGTTTTTATAACTGACTACACATATATACATATACATATTTTATATTTATATAATAAAAGAGTGATATATTCCTACTGCTCCATGCCTTGATTTTTTTCACTTAATAATATATCTGCCCCACAACCACCTAAACTCACAGATGCATTTTGTTCATTCTCTCCTCTAAAGCTTTAGTTAAACACTTTTCACTGCCCGCAAATGCCCCATCATTTCTCTCTGCTCCGGTACTTCTACAAAGCCATCAAGATCTATCTCATATTCTGTATTCTCCAAGCATTTATTGTTTCTATATAATAATTTAGTAGATAATTATAACGATCATAATTCATTGGAAAGGAGGGTAAGCTCTTGAATCGGTCATTCATAGGTTTTGGCCTCAACTCCACCAGTAACTAACTGTGGAAGGGGTCTATGGAAGTCCCCTTGGATATTTTCCTAAATTTCTCTGGACCTATTTTCTCATATGGAAGCTTTAACTTTTTTATAAAAAGAAATAATGATATTATTATTTTTATAGACCTCATACACGTGCATTGGGTGCTTTTATTAGGATTCTCTAGAGAAACAGACGAATAGGATGTTATATAAATAGAGCTGGAGAGAAAGAGAAAGAGAGAAAGGTATTTTAAGGTAATTGGCTCACACAACTGGGGAGCCTGGCAAGTCCAAAATTTACAGGGTATGCCAGCAGGCTGGCGACCCAGGGAAGAGTTGATGTTCAAGTCCAAAGTCAGTCTGCTGGCATAATTCCCTCTTTTTCTGGGGAGGTCAGTCTTTTTATATTAAGGCCTTCAACTGATTGGACGAAGCCCACCCACATTAGGGAGGGTAATCTGCTTTACTCAAAGTCCACTGATTTAAATGTTAATCTCATGTAAAGAAATACTTTCACAGAGGTATCTAGAATAATGGTTGACCAAATATCTGAGTACTGTAGCCCAGCCAAGCTGACACATAAAATTAACCATCACAGTGTTTTTTAAATTTAAAAATACTGAAAAAGCAGAAAGAAGAATTTTTATCTACCTCCATCCCAAATCCAAACACCTTGCAATAAGAAATCTCAATATTTAGTGACCACTATCCTCAAAACTCCTATATGGCTAGCTAGGCAAATAAAGAGAGAAATATAGACAAAAGATAAAAAGCATATACAGACATGCCTCTGAGATATTGTGGGTTTGGCTCCAGACCACCACAATAAAGCAAGTATTACAATAAAGTGAGTCACATGAATTTTTTGGTTCTCAGTGCATATGCAAGTCATGTTTACACTATACTGTAGTCCATTACGTGTGTAATACATTATGTCTAAAAAAAACCAATGTACATACCTTAATTTTAAAATACTGTTTTGCTCAAAAATGCTAACCATCATCTGAGCCTTCAGCGAGTCATAATCTTTTGGCTGATGGAGGGTCAATGTTGATGGCTGCTGACTGACTAGGGTGGTAAGTTATGAAGGCTGGGGCTGCGGGGGCAATTTCCTAAAATAAGACAACAATGAAGTTTGCCGCATCACTGACTCTTCCTTTCATGAACAATGTCTCTGTAGCAGGCAATGATGTTTGACAGCATTTTATCCATGGTAGAACTTCTTTCCTCTCAAACCATCGGGTTGCTTTATCAACTAAGTTTACATAATATTCTAAATCCTTTGTTGTCATTTCAACAATCTTCACAGCATCTTCACCAGGAGTAGATTCATCTCAAGAAACCACTTTCTTTGCTCATCCATAAGAAGAAACTCCTCATCCATTCAAGTTTTATCATGAGACTGCAGCAATTCATTCACATCTTCAGGCTCCACTTCTAAGTAGAGTTCTCTTGCAATTTCCACCATACCTGCAGTTACTTCCTCCACTGAGGTCTTGAACCCCTCAAAATCACCCCTGAGGGTTAGAATCAACTTCTTCCAAATTCCTGTTAATGTTGATATTTGGACCTCTTCCCATGAATCACGAATGTCCTTAATGGCATCTAGAATGATGAATCCCTTCCAGAGGTTTTCAATTGGCTTTGCCCAGATCCATCAGAGGACTCATTACTACGGCAGCTACAGCCTCATGAAGTATATTTCTTCAATAATACGACTTGAAAGTCGAAATGACTCCTTGATCCATGGGCTGCAGAATGAACTTCGTGTTAGTCAGCAGGCATGAAAACAACATTAATCTTGTTTTATTATACATCTCTATCAGAGCTCTTGGGCAACCAGGTGCATTGTCAACGAGCGGTAATATTTTGAAAGGAATGTTTTCTTCTAAGCAGTAGGTCTCCACAGTGGGTTTAAAACATTCAATCAACCACGTTGTAAACAATGTGCTGTTACCCAGGCTTTGTTGTTTCTTTTATAAAACACAGGCAGAGCAGATTTAGCATAATTCTTAAGAGCCCTAAGATTTTCAGAATGGTAAATGAGCACTGACTTCAAGTCACCAATTACATTAGCCCCTAACAAGAGAGTCAGCCTGTCCTTTGAAGCTTTGAAGCCAGGCATTGACTTCTCCTCTCTAGCTATGAAAGTCCTAGATGGCATCTTCTTCCAATAGGAGGCTGTTTCGGCTACGTGGACAATCTGTTGTTTTGTGTAGCCACCTTCATTAATATCTTAGTTAGATCTTCTGGACAACTAGCTGCAGCTTCTGCATCAACACCTGTTGTTTCACCTTGCACTTTGATGTCATGGAGGTAGCTTCTTTTTTTTAACCTCATGAACCAACCTCTTCTACGTTCAAGCTTTTCTTCTGCAGTTTCCTCACCTCCCTCAACCCTCATAGAATTGAAGAGAGTTAGGGCCTTGCTCTGGTTTAGGCTTTGGCTGAAGGGAATGCTGTGGCTGGTTTGACCTTCTAGCCAGACCACCAAAACTTTCTCCATATCAGCAATAAGGATGTTTCACTTCTTTATTATTCATGTGTTCACTGGAGTAGCACTTCTAATTTCCTGCAAGAATGTTTCCTTTGCCTTCACAACGTGGCTAGATGTTTGGTGCAAGAGGCCTAACTTTCAGCCTGTCTCAGCTTTTGACCTGCCTTCCTCATCAAGCTTAATCATTTCTAGCTTTTGCTTTAAAGTGAGAGATGTGCAACTCTTCCTCTGACTTGAACACTTAGAGGCCACTGTATTTGTGGCCTAATATCTAACTGGCCTAATTTCAGTGTTGTTGTGTCTCAGGGAACAGGAAGCCGGAGGAGAGGGAGAGAGATGGGGGAAAGGCCAGCCGATAAAGCAGTCAGACACACACAACATTTATTAAGTTCACCACCTGGTATGGATACAGTTCACTCACCTCAAAGCAGTTATAACAGTATCAAAAATTACTGATCACAGATCACCATAACAAATATAATAATAATGAAAAAGTTTGAAATATCGCGAGAATTACCAAAACGTGACACAGAGTCACAAAGTGAGCCAAGGCTGTTGGGAAAATGGTGCCAATAGACTTGCTCGATGCCAGGTTGCCAGAAATGTTCGATTTATTTTAAAAAATGCAATATCGGTGAAGCACAATAAGTGCAATAAAATGAGGTATGCCTGTACTATAAATGCTATTTTTAAGATCAAAGTTTAAAATTTAATATTTCTTTAAAAGGAGAAAAAGGAATTAAAGTGTAACTGCAAATAAATGTTTCCTTACAATAAGGTATGTTCATTCCCAAAAGATCCTTTTGAGGCTCAGTAAAAACAGCATGTAAAGCCATTAAGAAGGTGGTGGTCATCATGGGTTTTTGTTTCAATTTCAAACAAGAATCACCTTCCTATTATGAAAGATAAATCAGCACAGTACAGGACCGCCTGACTCCCTCTCTCTCTCTACTTTTCAGTATTTGTTATTTGCGTGGTTATAGTACTTTGTTAAGGTTTATAAAACTTACAGGAGGTGCTGGCTTACAGCTTCCACAGCAGTTTCATTTTAATTTTACACATAAATATAGTCGATACTTATTACCATTTCTTTCACAAAGCCTTTTATATTTCTGACCTCTTAATTTTGATTCTTCTCTCCGTTGGCTAGATTCTGCCAACAAATCTTCTTTTTTTAAATCCTCAAATCACTTTTTTTTCATGAAAAGTTCATGACTGCTGTGTACACAGCAACTAACCATCCTCATTTATCTGGGACTATCAGGTTTTAGCACTGAAAGTCCTGTGTCCCAGGTAACCCCTCTGTTCCAGGTAAACAGGGAGAGTTGCACACATAGAACAGCTTGGATTCACGCTTTCCTGAGAACATGTAAACACTGCGTCGCTAGTTTCTGGCACTGAGCATTGCTGGGGCAGATGCATGCAGCAGGCGGAAAGTGTCTTCTGTACACTTGTTTTGTCTGCTTTGATGCCCATCAGATTCTTTCGTTAGTCTTGACATTTAGTAACTTTTCTTCTCTTGGTTTTTTCTAAAGACAAGATGTACGTTCTCATTCGGTAGACTAAACTTTTTCATTTCAAGCAAGTATTCATTCTTGTTTTACATCTTCAAATATTTTTTTCCATTTTGTCCTTTTCTTATCTCCAAGACCTCCAGCTATGTGTTATGTTTCCTCTCCTTATCTCTCTGTGCTTCCTTCTGTGTGAATTCCTGAGTCGGATTATGGGCCTCGTGAGAGTCACGATATTAGTTACCATAGTCACCTTCTTCTCCATCACCCCCATTAGGAAAACTTACCAAGCACTTGCTATGGGCCAGGCACCATGCAGGTCACTGTATATGCTCTATCTTATTTCATCTTCATAAAAACCCCATGAGATAAGTTCCAGTATGACCCCCATTTTAAAGATAAGGAAACCAAAAAGCGGAGACAGTTACCTACTCAAAGATACGTAGCTACTAAGTGACACAGCTGGCATTCAAACCTTGTTTCTCTAACCCCAGAGTCTGAGATTAAACCCCTACAGCCCAACGCTCTCCTATGTGTTATTTCACTATATTTGATTTACGTCCCTTGAAGCTTTGAACAACAAGGAGAGGTTGAAGTGACTTCATTCAGTTTCTGTTAGTTAAATAATTCATTTGGCCCCTTTACTGAACGCTTACTACATGTTGACTATTATGCCATGTGTTAGACATATAAAAGACATATAAAATAGGGTCAGTGCCCTCAAGGCAATTTTAGTTTGGTGCGGTGGGGAAAAAAAAGACAGACTTATAAACAGATGAACTTCCATCTTCCTTGGTAGGCGGCACAATAGAAGAGTGAACCGATTGCCTTGGGAGCCCAGGGGTTGGAGAGGCATGCGAGCTGTCTGGAAGGATGAGAGGAGGTACTCAGATGTGGGAGCAAGTGTCAGGGGAGGGGGGACACGCGAGGCAGAAGCAGAGACACGTGCTGCTGAGCTGAAAGAGGGTATATTCTTATACCCAGGGAATAATGAAAACTTTGAGGCAGATGGAGCATAAGGTACAGGGAATAACGTGTAAGACATGAAACTAGAGGGGCAAGTGAGAGTCAAACTACTGCCATTCTGTTCTTAATGATCACTTTAACCTACAAAAGTGATGATGATGAGTTTCAAAGTTCTTGGAAGACTCATACATACTCAAATCAAACTTTCTACATATCACTCTATATCTTATGTCAGTAATTGGTTTTTTTCTGGTTCATCCTTGATATTTCCAGTGGATTATAAGAACATTCTTTGGGACTTCCCTGGTGCTGCAATGGTTAAGAATCCACCTGCCAATGCAGGGGACACGGGTTCAAGCCCCGGTCCGGGAAGATCCTACATGCCGCGGAGCAACTAAGCCCGTGTGCCACAACTACTGAGCATGTGCTCTACAGCCCGCGAGCCACAACTACTGAGCCCACGTGCCACAACTACTGAAGCCTGTGCGCCTACAGCCCATGCTCCACAACAAGAGAAGCCACTGCAATGAGAAGCCCACGCACTGCAACGAAGAGTAGCCCCCGCTTGCCACAACTAGAGAAAGCCCACGCACAGCAATGAAGACCCAACACAGCCAAAAATAAATGAAATAAAATAATTTTTTAAAAAAAGAACATTCTTCTACTTTTGGTTTTCTACATTCAACCTGCCTCAGAACTGTGGGTGGGCTAATGTTACCCCTCTCCTAAAGAAATCATTCTTATCCATTTAACCTTTGCCAGTATAACGTCTAAGAAATGCAGAGAGAACAAATACAGAAATCTAAGGAAATAGTTCTTTTCTGAGAGCATCATGGGTTTTTATTTTGTTTCGTTTTTCATCTGAGAGTCAACTTTTTTTTTTTTTTGCGGTACACGGGCCTCTCACTGTTGTGGCCTCTCCCGCTGCGGAGCACAGGCTCTGGACACACAGGCTCAGCGGCCATGGCTCACGGGCCCAGCCGCTCCGTGGCATGTGGGATCTTCCCGGACCGGGGCACGAACCCGTGTCCCCTGCATCGGCAGGCGGACTCTCAAACACTGCGCCACCAAGGAAGCCCGAGAGTCAACTTTTTGACAGCACCTTCCCATCAAGGAGTAACTAGAACAAGGGGTGGCTCAAGGGCAGGTTGGAGGGAAGGTTAAGTACGTTGACTTGGTTGACTCCGGTGTTTCCTGGATGTCAGAGCCCAAAGAACTGCACTCCCTGGTTCCCGAACCTACGCAAACAACCTGGGTTTGGAATTTAGGAAAAAACGTTTTTAGGGCTGATGCACAGGTATCCCATAGAAAACTACAGCTCTCTGCTTTTAAGAAAAACCATTTGGAGTGAATAGTTGGTATATTTTTTCCAAAATAGCAAATCCATTTTAGAAAACAACAAGTTGATAACTTAATGAGTGTGGGTGTCTTTTTTAAACTGAAATAGCTGGCAAATGATTAAACATAGCCAGTTTACAGGCAGCTTTCCCGTGTCAGTGAAAACGCCGATTTGGATAGAGATCAATGAAGTAGTCAGAAGGGGCCGTAAGTGAGAGAAGAGGAGAAAGTTGCTGGGGACAAAAAAAAAAAAAAACAGAGGAAAGCGGTTACCAGGGACAACGTATCCATTAGTCACAGTCGGCAAAGCGCCTGGGGCACAGGATGATTTAGAGACCCACAAAAATGATTTCATTTTTATTTCTTTCAAAATCAAAAGAAAAAAAAAGTGAACATATTATAATGAACCCAGTCTGGATTATATTCATCTTTATACTCATGCAGTTGTAAAATGTGATTGTTAAGATTTTTTTTATGGAGGAAGGAACCCACGAAGGCATAAGTGCTGAGGGGCCATGAAAGTTAATGCAGCACTGGCGGTTACTAATATGTTGGCTCAAAGGCCTAAGAAAACATAACCCTAATGTCTTGCATTGCATTAACATTGATCGTGCTCACATTTCGCCGGCTGGGTGGGCCCCATCGATCCACAGAGTCATGGGATCGCAGCACACTTACCAAAGTTTCCCCAGCTATTTCTGGAGACCCCTTCCACTTGCTCAGGAACAAGCCTAGAGCCCTTTGTGCTGCCCCTTTATTTTTAAATTTTTATTGGCGTATAGTTTCAGGTGTACAGCAAAGTGAATCAGTTATACATACACATATATCCATTCTTTTTTAGATTCTTTTCCCACATAGGCCATTACATGTACTGAGTAGAGTTGCCTGTGCTATACAGTAGGTCCTTATTGGTTACCTATTTTATACATAGGATATATAGTAGTGTGTATATGTCAATCCCAATCTCCCAATTTATCCCTCATAACCATAAGTTTGTTTTCTACGTAAGTTTGTTTCCACATATAAGTGATATCATATGGTATTAGTCTTTCTCTGTCTGACTTACTTCACTCAGTATGACAATCTCTAGGTCCATTTACATCTCTGCAAATGGCACTATTTTGTTCCTTTTTATGGCCGAGTAATATTCCGTTGTATATATGTACTACATCTTTATCCATTCCTCTGTCCATGGACATTTAGGTTGCTTCCATGTCCTGGTTACTATAAATAGTGCTTGTGCTACCCCTTTATTAACTTCCACTGACAGGAAGCCACCCAGGAGACGCCCCACCAATGTTCCTTTAACGGCATCTACTTCAGCTTTTCTGTCTAGGTGCTGTTCCCAAAATCTCAACCCCTCCTGGTGTCCAACAGCACTGTAGTGCCTTCCACCCTAATCCTGCATTACAGCTGTGCTGCGTCCACCCAGGATGGGGAGAATTATGAGTCCATAAATCTTTTAGGTTGTTTCTGCTGGAAAATACTAGCCATTAAAGAAGTCTGAGGAAGTGAGATTTACCTACACCCTCATCACCTATCAGGGTACAGGGAAAGCAACCGCAGGCCAAATTCTGCCACCCATACAGATGTTTGTTACACACATATTCATCAGTGGTCATTGAAGAGTTGGCACTCTCCTGTTAGCTCGATGAGATTTTAGCTCTTCTCAACCCCTCAGGTGATCCAACCACACTGTGGGAAATGTTCACAGGTGGCAGACTCTTCAGAAGCAGGAGTCTACGCTTCCTCATTGGCCTCATTCAGAAAGCCTCCTACACCGATAGCTGGACAAAGGACCACTCAGGGATCACGCCAGATTTTAGGTTTCCCTGAAGGCTCACCCACTGTTCACACAAGAGTAAGGAGTCTCTTTAAGGTATTTTTAGTCAGTCCTCATATTTTGAATACCTTTAGCATCACCAATGAGACCTCATCTCTATGAATCATCACGCTAAGTAATTAAGTTTACTAATAAACTAAGTTACTAGTTTCTCCAATAAAATCCCCTTTCTGACATTCACTGTGCTAATTAACCAACTATTGCTTTGACAAAGCCACCTTCTCTGATTTAATCCAGGCCAACCACTCTTTGACTACACATTCTGGATTACTTCATAGGTTTTGGCTTAACCTAATAAGCAGATACAAAATATCACAGAATTTAGGCTGAGTATTCTTAAATAAATTATAGTCACCATAAGGCAGTGGCATCTGCGTGGGTCCCAACGCTATAACCCACACATGCAGATCTGCCATGACTTACAACACCCTGGGTATCGCACGAATGCCAAGGAAACACTGGGAGCCAAAGGCCAACAGAGGCCCAAGAGAGAAAGACCCAGAAGCAAGGTTGATTCCTTCCTCACTCTCAATTACTGGCAATGGCATAAGAATCCAGGAATTTAGAACCAACTGAGAGGGAAGGAGATGAGGAAGGAAAACCCTGGAAAAAGGCATCCCCCTAATGGGATAGCTGTTTTTTAACTCCGAAGAATCCAAAAAGTCAAGAGCTTGGGCTCTTCCTCAAGAACGAAGAAATCTATTCACAGAAATAACAAATTTAAATGTTTCTTTCAGATAGACATGGGAGCCACGATCTTGTACGTAAAACTGACTTATTTCAAATTAAAGTTATATTTTTGGACTCCTGACTTTTGTGGAATGATGTGACTAGGAGGTTATATCTGTTACAAAGCGATTGCATATTCATGCATACAGAGTCCATGCAAGGTCAAACGCCCAAAATAAAAGTCAGGGTCTGGGCTTCCCTGGTGGCGCAGTGGTTGGGAGTCCGCCTGCCGATGCAGGGGACACGGGTTCGTGCCCCGGTCCGGGAAGATCCCACGTGCCGCAGAGCGGCTGGGCCCGTGAGCCATGGCCTCTGGACCTATGCGTCCGGAGCCTGTGCTCTGCAATGGCAGAGGCCACAACAGTGAGAGGCCCGCGTACCACTAAAAAAAAAAAAAAAAAAGTCAGGGTCGTGCATGAAGCATGGGCTCATCAATCATGCCTAACGTGAGTCCTGCCAATCACTCAGGAGGAAATGCAGCCTTCAGATGTGAAGCTGGGACTGTAGCTTCAGAAGAACTCTGGATGAGGAAGTGTTTACGGAGATATCCTGCTCTGACAGCCACAGTATAGAAACATCTCGTGCCAAGTATGAAATGGAAAAAGGAGCACGTAGCTGTGCTAGGATCTGAAATTTATGTTTCTCGTATTTCCTGGCTTATTCATCTTCAGTTACCTTTTAGAATGTTTGGCAAGATGTTTTTTAAAATTCCAGCCATATTAAGGAAGTCAAAGCAATTTTGTTTCTGTCTGCTTGAGAGATTTAGAAGAAAATGCTGCTCTCCACATACCAGTCTGCCGATGGCCGCAGAAATAAAGACATTCCCCAAGTGGAAAGTGAAACTCAGGGGCACAGATGGGTCCCTCTCGTCTGCCAAACCTTTCCAAATGGAGAATATTTATTTTGCTCTATCTTAATATTACATAAGTAATTTGTATTCACTGTAAAAATGCTTGAAAGTACAAATAAAATGTTTTTAAAAATGAAATCACTTGTAACCTCCCCACCCAGTGATTACCACTGTCCACATTTTAACGTTCATATCTGTTTCTATACATTTCATATATACGTATGAATATTTCAAAAGTGGGATCATGCTGTATATACTCTTTTTGTAATCTGCTTTTATTTAACTCATTCTATTGTGGCCCTCTTTTCACGTCAGTAAATTTCTGTCTACTACAGTGGTTCTCACACTGGATCATGCATGTGAAGAGCTCCATACAACACAAGGTGTTTGGTCTTCACCCACTCAGTTGTCCAGTCTCCACTTTAGTAGTTGGTGGGAGGGGCAAGAATTTGCACTTCTAACAAGTTGATGCTGACGCAATTGATCTGGGGAGCACAATTTGAAGACTGTGGTCTACACCATCACATGAATGACTGCTGAACATTTCATGATACAGATGAATGAATTTATTTAGCTGTTCCCCTTTATTTGAATATTTGGATCACTTCAAACCCAAATGATGCTGGGAGAAACATCCTTACAGCTAAACCTGCACTTGTTTTTATGAAAGACCAGTTTCCTTGCACTGAAATCCAAGAAAGGTAAAACACTGGAAAGAATTCTCACTACCAGGAAATGAGAGAGGAAGAATGATTAAAATCCTCCTGGTTCAGGGTTATTTAGAGCCCACAATGGATGGTGAAGTTTATGGGGGTTGCAGGATTCATGGAATTGCAGATAGAGACACCTGCCCAAAGAACACTTTGGCTAACTTCATCCCATTTCTGATAGTCCCATTACAAGTAGAACACTGCTACATGAGAGGAAATGCTTTATGTATTACTTAATGTTAAACGTGGCATCAATGAATTGATGAATAAAAAATTTTAAAAGCCAGAAAAGAGAAGAAAGAAAAGATGAAAAGTGATTTTGACAGTGATTATAGAAAAATGAGTGTCAAAAAATTTAGATGACCTTCACGTGACCAAGAGATTTCTATTACATTAAACTTTTTTTAAAAAAAAAAGGAAAAGTGGCTCAAAGTGCATTGTTTTGAGACTTTCAGGTTTTGAACAAGTTTCCATTCTATACCAAATTTAATGAATAGAAATTTAAGTACATCTCAAAGCTAGATCTCATAAATAAAAAAAACTGAGTATGAAGCAACCTAATTTTAAAAGGGTCAGAATTTATAACAGTAGAGTTTACAGAAGTAATATAAAGTAAAAGAAACCTAAGTCACACTCATAAAGAAATACAAATCAGGGACTTCCCTGGTGGTGCAGTGGGTAAGACTCCGTGCTCCCAATGCAGGGGACCCGGGTTTGATACCTGGTCAGGGAACTAGATTCCACACGCCGCAACTGAGATCCTACATGCCCAACTAAAGATCACGCATGCTGCAACGAAGATCAAAGATCTCGCAAGCTGCAACTAAGACCCAGTGCAGCCAAATAAATATTAAAAAAAAAAAAAAAAAGAAATCAACACGAGGTTAGCTTCTGACGTACAGCATAGTGATTTGATATTTCCATATATTACAAAATGCTCACCATGGTAAGTTTAGTTACCATCTGTCACCATACAAAGATATTATACCATTATTGACTATATTCCCCATGCTGTATATTTCATCCCCATGACTCATTTATTTCGTAACTGAAAGTGTGTACCTCTTAATGTCTCTCACTTATGTGGCTCATTCCCCCACCTCCTCCCCTCTGGCAACCTCCTGTTTGTTCTCTGTATCTATGATTCTGTTTTGTTATCTTTATTTGTTTTGTTTCTTAGATTTCACATATAAACGAAATCATTTAGTATTTGTTTTTCTCTGACTTACTTCACTTAGCATAATACCCTCTAGGTTCATCCATCTTGTTGCAAATAGTAAGATTTCTTCCTTTTTTATGGCTGAGTAATATTCCGTTGTATGTGTATGAGTGTGTGGGTATCATACTTTTCTTTTATTTTGTACCTATATAAGATGATGGATGTTCACTAAACTTATTATGGTAACTGCTCCATGAGGTATGTAATTCAAAATCACTATGCTGTACACCTTACACTTGTATGGTGCTGTTTATCAATTATATCTCAATAAAACTGGAAGAAAAAGAATTTTAACTATTATCCTCCAAACATGCAAATTAAGGCATCATTATGTTTTCCTCTAGCAGACAGCAAATATTTTAAAGTTTGATGATGCTCAGGGTTGGCTAGAATACGAGAAATAGGTACTTTCATATTCTTTTGTTAAGAGGTCAAAACAGTACAAATCTTTGGAAAGTAATTTGGCAATTTTATCAACATTTAAAAAGTAAATATTATTAAACCTATAATATTATTGCTAGGAATCCTATGGATATGTTTTAAACTGTTTCCCAAAATATACAAAGATATTCCCTGAAAAATTTTCTATTACAGAAGAAGACTGGAAACAACCTAAATGTCCTTTAACTGGAGAGTCTCCTTAAATAAACTATAATTCATCCATGTTATATAGCCCTTAAAAACAACAACGCTTTATACTGATATCCAGATACATACAAATTTATCAATAAGTGAAAGGAACAAGGTACAGAAAACTTTGTAGAGTATAATTCCTTTGTATAAACAAACATAAGCATATATATGTTTACAGAGAAGTATATGCAAAAGTTTTTTCTCAAAGGGAACCCCCAAAATTGTTCACTGTCATTTTCTTTTCTTTTCCAGGTGAGGAGATGGAGGGATGGGAGAGTAGAGGCCCAAATCCCTGATACTCACTGGGGTGGAAGAAGACTTCTTGGTCCAGGGGAGCATATTTGATCTCAATCGTAACAGATGAACCAAATTTCAAAGTCTTCCACAGTGCCTGAGGACATGGTTTCTTTTTTTAACCATCTATTTAAAACTTTTAATGTTTACAAATATGTTCACAGCAGTTTTATTCATAATGGCGCCCAAATGGAAACAAGCCAGATGTCCATCAAAGGGAGAATGGATAAAAGGTTGGGTATTCATTCAATGGATACAAAAATACTATGGTATTCATAGTAATTAAAAAAAGAAAAAAGAAGAAACTACTGCTACCTGTATCAACATGCATATATTCCAGAGATATTGTATTGAGCAAAAGGAAGCAAATACAGAAGAGTTCATACATTTGTATGTTGAAGAACAGGTGAAAACAAAGCTGTAGTGGCTGCCGTTGGAACAGAGACTACTAAAGTGGGAGGTTACCGACTGGCAAGGGCGTGAGGGAGACCTCAGAGGTGCTAGACTTGTTTTGGTAGACCGATGTGGGTATGGTTTTACAAATACACACACATATGCAAAAATCAACCCAGCTGTACTGAAGGTAGGTGTACTTTATTATACACTACGCTTCAAAGAAATTTTTAGCTCTTTAGTGTGGTTTTTTTCCAGGCAACAAAATTTTAACAGAAAAACTGTGGAGCTCAACGAGGAGCACCTGATGGGTTATATGTTTTCAGTAATTTTTCACTAATCTGAAATAAATATCGCTTGATTCATCAATTCTCCTTGATTTATATTGTTAATTTAGTAAAAGGGTGTACTAGGACGAATCAAGAATAACAACCCTCAAAGATATCCTCATCCTAACCCCCAGAATCTGCGAATATGTTATCTTCATGGCAAATGACATTGCAGATGTGATTAAATTAAAGGCCTTGGCGTGGAGGATTGTCTCAGATTACCCTGGGTGGGCCTGATGTGCTCAAAGGGCCCTTAAGGAGGGACACAGGGGAAATCAGTCAGAGAGAAACAGATCTGACGATTCTACTCTGCTGGTTTTGAAGATGGCCGGGAGCCAATGAATGCAGGGAATACAGCCCAGGCAGAAAAGGGAAGGAAACAAATTCTCCTTTAAGACACTGAAGGAAACAGCCCTGTGGACACCTTGACCTTAGCTAAGTGAAACTGATTGCAGAATTCTAGCTTCCAGAACCATAAGGGAATACACCTGTGTTATTTTAAGCCACTAAGTTTGTGGTAATTTGTTACAACAGCAATACAATACAAAGGGGAAGCTAATATAGAGGGGAAAAAAGATGAGGTGCAAATATTCTTACTCTTTTGAATTCTTTGGTTTGCTCTTCATTGAGAGAGACAGAAAAGCCTTTTGCTGGAGTCACTTTTATGTCAAAGATGATCTCCATATCAACAGAGGTATTATTCCCTCCTACTAAAAATTTCAGTGAAGGAAAAGCCAATACTAACATACCTTACTTTAAATTAATACTAAGCATTTTTTCCAACTATAAAATTTATACATGATTCTTGCATAAAGTAGGTAAAGAAACCAAAACTGTCCTTTAAGAACTCAAGATCGAAATTGTCTCTGGCTGTTCTTAGCAATGATTGGCCGAGATTCTCACGTCATTATCTGGGCTGATAGATCCACGTGGAAACTGGACTACGCACTTTGTTTCCAGCATGTCACTATTCACCGTATTATTTACTAGTCTGTGAACAAGGAAAGGAAAGTAGGATGGCTTCCTCCCTTCCTTGGCTCTCTTGCATTTGGCACGAGGCCAGGTGAGCTGGGAGATTGGTGTTCCCTGGGATTTTATCATGTTCAGCCTGTGTCCCCAGGGCATCCAAGTTCCTCAGTGATTACTGCCCCCTCTCTGTTTCCCATGCTGGAGACTGAACAGGCATGAATGCGCTGTGAGGAAAGGTTGGGGGCTAAATGGTTCAAAAGTGAGAATCCTCAATCCCAAAGCAGGCAGGCAAAGGCATGTTACTGGCGCCGAGGCTGTGTGCTGTCGAGCAGGTTGACATGTGGCATTTGGTACTGTGGAATTTTCTCCCTGCTACATTCCTTCTGGGGACCCGGGATGGGCGGTGGGCGCGGGGGGTGGGTAAAATCCGTGCTATCTGGCAATCATCAAGATCACCATCAAGGGTTGGGAGTAAAAAGTTCCCAACTCTAAAATGTGGGTACAGAAGCTCTTCCCATAGTGTCTGCGTGGAGTTCTGAAACTGGGAAAGAGCTTATAAGGGTGCACTCTGTATGTGTGTGTGTGTGTGTGTGTGTGTGTGTGTGTTCATTTGTCACCAGTGAGAGACAAGTTTGTGTTCACAAGCTCCCTAGGTATTTATAGTGACTACTATTTACCCAATGCTAACCTAGGAGCCTGGAAAGAAGCCCTGGGAGGATGGGGTAGCTCTTTTCCTTTCTGTCCAGAATTCTTCCCTTTAAGACATCCACCCCTCTGAACACAGGAGTGGACACAGAGCCCACGGTGAGCCAATGTGACTGGCCCTAGCCACAGTGACTGGCCCAGGAAGGGCCATGGGACATAAGCCCAACCAATCGGGAGGCTTCTCCAGGATGCTTCTGTAGAAGCTGAAGAAGAGTCTTGCCTTTCTCACGTGTCAGGAGCTGTTTGACTGTGATGTGGAAATGGCCTTACTTGGTTCTCCACCAAGTAAGGAAACGTGAAGGCATAAAGTTCCAGGGAAAACCTTGTGAGCTGCTGAACCCTGATTTGTGTAGGAGTCACAAGCCATTCCTGGGTTCATTCATGCATGAGGCCAGCTCCACCCTTCTTGAGGTTTGGAGCTAGAACTTCATCCTTCACTGTTTGAGTTAATTCACTTTTGTGCTTCTATCCGTTAGAATGAAAAAAAGAAACTGACAGACAGAGATTTATGGAAAAACAAGGCATGTGTGCTGCCCTCAGAGAATTCAGGATTCATATGGAAAGATAGGGACAATTACAGAAGAAAATACAAGTTAAAATACACTTAAGTACCACGTTGTACTTACTTCACATATAACTGTACAGTGAATAATTCTGTCAAGTGTATGAAGAATGTGCTAGAGTGCACAGCTGAATGGTTTAGAACAATGCCCATTATTCAGTTCCCCTTGGGACTCAGAAGTTTCTGGCCCTTGTTTTGAATGATTTCACTTTCTGAAAGATAGTGGAGTAGAGTGGAAAGCACATAGACTACAGAGCCAGATGTAGGAAAAAATCTGGGCTTGCCACTCCCAGGTACCTGATTATGTCAGTTTGGATGTCTTCATCTGGAAATACCACCCTGACTCAAAATGCCTGAAAAAATATAGAAATTTATTTTCTAATCTGACAAGTCCAGGGGTGGGGTAAATTTGAGGTTAGTTAACTCAGAGGCTTACTCATGTCATCACAAACCCTGGTTCTTCAGCTTCTCCACTTTGCTATTTCAGGTCACAAGATGACTGTATTTATTCCAGGCATCACATCCAGGAAACACCAGATCCAGAGATTCTGCCTTTTTCAATGTCCCCTTAGGAATTCTAAATCTTTTTCAGGATATCCAACCCCCAGCATTAGTTAGAACTGAGTCACATGCCAACCCCCAAATTAATCACTTACAAAGGGAACAACTTTACCCCGATTGTCTTAAATTCATCAGGACTTACACTTGGAATGTGGGCTAAGAATGCCTTCCTTTCAAAGCATGTAAGGGTTAGGGGTAAGGGGATGTGCTATATACTCAGCACAATTGAGGCTCTACCAGCAAGGAAGAAGGGGAGATGGAAGGTAAGCTGGCAACTAGTAATGTCTGATGGAGTGACACAGGTTTCCTACAAAGCGTCTCTGAGCCTTGGTTTTTCTCACCTATCGAACAGGAGTCAAAATATCTATCATATAGGTTTGTGAGGAATAAATAAATAAAGTAACTTGCTTAGCATATAGTAAGTGTTCAACAAGTATTTATTCACTTTCCCCTTTCCCTTCTCGTTCAGAAACATGTGTTCAACAACATTTTTTTTGAACATTTACTATGCACCTGGCCCTGTACCAGGTATCAGGGACATGGTGGTGAATTAGAAAAACACAATCCCTAATGTGTTTACATTCTGCAGGAGAGACAAATAATACACGATAATTGGCATCGAAAGTAACTCTGATCATGGTAGTGCTGAAAGGAAGTAAAGGGAGATGTCATATTCAAGGAACCTTTTGATCCTCTGTTTTCAATTTAGGGAGAAAAAAAATGACGATAGTATCTCATTTCTCCTGATCATCAACTATAAAGAGAAATATTGACCATACACTGATCTTTGCTCCTTTAGTATCAGTTGATTTTCCTAAAGTGAAAGATTATTCCAGTTGTGCTTCCTTTCCTATCTTAATTCTGCAGTGGTAACCTAATTTTTGTACACTTCCATCACAAAGAAGATTCTTTTTAATCTCTCTGTTTACCTAAGGTCGAAAGAATAAAAATTATTTCCTCAACAGAAGCTCGACCAATGGTAACAGCCACAGTTGCAGCACAAGGTGTAGGCATAGCTTTAAACGTTTTTTTTTTTTAATTGGGGCAGGACAGTAAACCTAAATGTCTTTAGAAAATTTTATAATTTTTGCACTGTCACAAATAGAAGCACTACCTCACATTCACAAATTACGTAATTCAGAGTTTCCTCAACTTGGCTGTGTATCACAATACCACAGGGAACTTGTTAAAAATACAGATACCATCAATCCTCATTATTCGTGGATTCTGTATTTGCAAATTCACATACTCACTAAAATGTATTCGTGACCCCAAAAGCATTACTTGTGGCACTTTTACGATCACTCATCAACATGTACAGAGAGGCAAAAAATCTCAGTCATCCAACATGCACATTCCTAGCTGAGGTGGAAAAAAGGCGAGGCTCTGTTTTCTCCTTTCACCTTTAACACTGTAAACGAGTGTCCTTTTTGCGGTCTAATAGCGCCATGCTTTTTGCATTTTTGTGCGTTTTTCTTCGCCACCACTTCTCCACACCCCCAGCCCAGGCCATCCCCCCAGCAGTGCTGAAGTGCTATCTAATGTCCCTGAGGTGCCAGAAGGCCGGGATGTGCCTTACAGAGAAAACAAGTTAGAGAAGCTTGGTTCAGGCACAAGTTAACAGTGCTGTTGGCCGCGAGTCCAGCGTTAATGAATCAACGTCCAGGAAAGGAAGAGAAAATTTGCTGATCTCTGGGCGAGGCCACTCGGTAAAGTGCTAAAGTAACACCTGTAGTGCATGATGAAGCTATGGAAAAGATGGGAACGCAGCTAAATTTGGGGATTCATGAGACGATGACAGATTTTTTTTTTAAAAGCAGAGTGGGCAGCATTATTCTGAGTGTGAAAGCCAAAGAAGTTTGTGGTCACATTATCCAGAGTCAAGAAATGCTAAGCCCTGTATAAAATAAATCAGCTACGAGGATATATTGTACAACACAGGAAATGCAACCAATATTTTATAATTACTATAAATAGAGTATAATCCTTAAATAACGTGAATCACTAAGCTGTATACCTGAAGCTTATATAATAGACTCTACCTCAATTTTTTTAAAAAGATAACTTTTTTTTCCCAGGTCATTAGGCTCTGGTTGTCAACTACTTGATCTACCTTCACACAAGGGTTGCTTTTACCTCCCATGATTGGCTAGAAAGGTAGTAGCTTGGATGACTCTTTTTTTAAACACTGGATGATTACTAAGAGAAATCACATCTACCTATTGAGACACCCTACATCCATCTACCCATCTTCTCATCCATCAGATTTAAGCATCACATGGGCAGAAACCATGAATATTTGGTCCACCAGAGTGAATCTAATACCTTAGTCAGTGATTTTTCACATACAAGACACTCTTCCCAGGCACTGTGATGGGAACTGAATTCTTCCTATAAATCAGTGGTTCTCAAGCAACAGCGATTTTGCCTCCCGGGGGACATTTGGCAATACCTAGAGCCATCTTTGGTGGTCACAACCAGGGAGGGGGACTGCTACTGGCATCTAGTGCATAGGGGCCAGGGATGCTGCTAAACATCCTACAATGCACAGAACAGACTCCACCCCCATAACAAAGAATTATCTGGCCCAAAATGTCAATCATGCCCAGGTTGAGGCAAACCTGCTTACATGGATGGATATAACAATCACAGTAGGCAATTTCTTACCCTCAGACGCTGCACTCCTGCCATATTCCACTGTTGAAATGACACAGCAGTACCGAATCATGTCATCCCCCCGACACACAGTCAGCCTACCATGCAGGAGGTGTGTGGAAAGATCCCTGGGGAAGGCTTTTCTCTCTCCTGTCCCACTGGTTTGTTGTTACTCATCCCAAGCCAAGAAAGCATGTGTTTTTTTCTCCCCAAGTTTTTAGACACCTATTTTTCCTATTTGCATTACCCATCCCTATTTCCTTCTTTGCATCTCATACAAAGTACAGTCCAGCTTCATAGGAAACAGGTGTAACCTGACCCCCTTTGTGAATTTCTATAAAGGGCTTGGGAAAAAATGCATCCCAGGGCCCATGAACATGCACTGCGCCCTCCGCCTCCCTTCTTTTTCTCTGGGGAACGAAGGGAACCTTGACCTGCCCAAGACCCAAACTCTGTGACAGCACACGCAGGATTGGTTGGACCTGCTCTCCAGTTACCTCAGTCACATGCTCAGCCAGTGAGCAAAGAACACCAGATTCCTAAAAATCGTATTTCCTGAACAAATATTTGTGGGCAGGGACAAAATGACAGAATACTTGAATTCAGGTGCAGCATTTCATTTTCAGTAAGGTTTCATCTCACAGTGAATATAAAGACAAGCCAAATTAAACCAAAGGTTAGATGTTGTGAGTAAATCTATTTTTTTCCCCTTCTACTGTTATGGTTTCTATTTGAGAGGAAAAAATATATCTAAAAGAAGATTTTTTTCCCTTAAGAGAGGTTATTCAAGATTAAGCAAATTAGAGACTTCCCCGGTGGTCCAGTGGTTAAGACCCCACACTCCCAATGCAGGGAGCACCGTTTCAATCCCTGGTTGGGGAACTAAGATCTCACAAGCTGCACGGTACGGCCGAAAAAAAATAAGCAAATTAACTGTCTTTGTTCATTTACCACATATTTAGTGAGAACCAGCTGTATGTCACACTCTGCGCTAGGCCTGGAAACACAAAAATGAAGGTACACTGTCCCTGCCCCCGAGAAGCAATATCAGCTATTAATTTAACATTTTAACATGCATTTTTATGTTAAAAAATGCAGTCACAGACCGAGAGAAAATATTTGCAATAGACACAACTGATAAAGGATTGTCATCCCAAATATACCAAGAACTCTTAAAAGTCAACTATAAAGAAATCAACGATCCGATTTTTTAAATGTGCAAAAGACCTGAACAGACACCTCACCAAAGAAGATATACAGATGGCAAATGAGCGTGTGAAAAGGTGCTCCACAACATATATCATTATGGAATTGCAAATTTAAAACAATGAAAAATTACTACATACCTGTAAGAATGACCAAAATCCAGACCACTGATAACACCAAATGCTGGTGAGGATGTGGAGCAACAGGAACTCTCAGTCATTGCTGGGGGGAGTGCAAAAATGGTACAGCCACTTCAGAAAACAGTTTGGAGGTTTCTTGCAAAACTAAACATAGTCTTACCATACAATCCAGCGATCACGCTCCTTGGTGTTTACCCAAAGGAACTGAAAACTTATGTCCACAGAAAACCTGAACACTGATGTTTATAGCAGTTTTATTCAGAATTAACCAAAACTTGGAAGCAACCAAGACATCCTTCAGTAGGCGAATGGATAAATCAACTGTGGTACACCAGACAATGGAATATGATTCAATGCTAAAAAGAAGTTTATCAAGCTATAAAAAGACATGGAGGAAACTTAAATGCATATAACTAAATGAAAGAAACCAATCTGAAAAGGCTATATCCTGTACGATTCTAACTATAGGATGTTCTGGAAAAGGCAAAACTATGGAGACAGTAAAAAGATTAGTGGTTGCTAGGGATGGAGGGGAGGAATGAATAGGCAGAGCACAGAGGACTTTTAGAGCAGTGAAACCATTCTGCGTGATACTGAAATGGTGGATACATGTCATTATACAATTGTCAAAACCCAAAGAATGTACAACACTGAGAGGGAACCCAAATACAAACTATGGA
>NW_020172625.1:4256166-4296674 GCF_003031525.2 Neophocaena asiaeorientalis asiaeorientalis
GGAAGTTGAGAGTGGGGAAGGATGGGGGCAGGGGGCGGGGGCGGGAGATAAAGGGAAACTCTGTCCTTTCCACTCAGTTTTGCTGTGAACCTAAAATTGCTGTAAAAAATAAAGTCAATTTTTTTAAATATACAAAACTACACATACAGTTATATGAGTGAGTTCAATAGTTTATTTTAGATGGTGGCGATAAACTCTGTACAGGGTAATATGGAAGCCAGAGATCACAGTGATCATGTATATAAGCCAGAAGGAAAACAGTGATGGTCAGGAAGGACCTTATCATAGGGGAGATGATGCTTGAGTTGAGTGTTAAGAGGTGAGGATGTTCTGGTCTGAAAGTCTGGAGAAATGTGTTCTAGGAGAGTGTACAGCGTGAAAGAGGACCTTTTCCGATGCAACTGCTTTCAAAAACCCAGCTCGATCTCTCTCAAGCAATAAAAGTCAGAATCTACTGGATCCTATGAGTGAACAAGCCCGGGCTCAGGTTGCTCCAGGGCTCAAAGGGCAGCCCTACGACAGAATCTGCAACTCTCCCTTTCTCCGCCTGCTTTCTCAACATTGGTGAACCCTCTTGCCTCCTGTAAGATGGATGTAGAAACCCCAGCACCCTCTTACTCTCAGTCCATTGTAAGCGTGGACAAAGCACACGGGCTGGAAGTGAGAGAAGAGACGGTTCCTTCAGACCACTGTTTAGCAGATGCTTACTGAGATGACACCAGGGGCAAAGACCCCAGATGAGTCCTATTCAAGGAGACGTGAAATAGCATCATGTGTTCAGAAAACCACATGGGGTCCAAATGGATAGAGTATCACGTGCAAAACAGAAGGTATGGAGAGGTGGGCAGAGGCCAGATCAGGGAGGGCCTCGGGCGTCATTTGAAGAAATCAGGATTTTATCTTTTAGGCAATAGGGAGTCATTGAAAGGGCTATGCAAGGGTGTGAAATTACCAAATTTTCATTTCTGATACATCACTCTGACAGTGCCTCCACTGGCAGAGTGTGTGACTTGGCCAAGTAACTTGGCCTCTCTGAACTGCTTTATTCCTACATTAGTAGAACGTGAACAACGGTTGTACACGCCGCAAGATTACGGTGAGGATTAAACGTGCTAATATTTGTGAAATGCTCAGGACAGCGCTTGGCACATAGAGTTAAGTATTTGCTGCTACTGTTATTGCTGTTGTTGTCGTTGCTGTTATCAGAAGAGTGAGAGACCCGAGGGAAGGAAGTGAGAAGCAAATTCATCTGAACCCACATGGTCTTCATCAACACCACTTTACTATTTCAGAAAACTCTTGCCCTGGAAGGTAAAAGTTGCAAATAACTTCATTTTTCACTCCAGGAACATTGTCTAAGGCCCAAGAATGTTGCAATAAATAAAAAGCATCAAATGTCAGTTTATACCCCAGGACTGTTTGAACCCTTTGCCTCAAAATCCTCACCTTTGCTGTTTCCTCCAATCCTACACCATTTTATACTGTCATTATCCAAGATCCCACACTATCAGACCCAACTTAAGCAGAATTCAAAACCTCAGAAATAGCCCGACTTGGCCCTCCTCCCTCTGAGATGCTATCAGGAGCCTGGAGATGGAGCACTCCATAAGAGAGCTCTGCTCCGTCTTAGGACCAGATTGTTTTGGTGACATTTTCAGGAAGACAGCCTGTGGCTTGGCAAGTGGCAATGCTCCAAGTGAGACAGGAGGGACTAAACAGGGCTTGATGACAAGAGAAGAGGGTATGAGTAGAAGCACCATTAAGAAGAGAGACCTTAGGGACTGGCTGTGGGGAGAGAGGACACTCCAGCATGAACACTAGAGTAACCGGGTAGGACATGGAAGGGTTATCCAAAGTAGAACCTGCAAAGTTAGGTGGGTGTGATTTGCTACATGAGCTGACATATCATAACTGGAACCAGCTTTGTCTGCCTTATTCTGATTTCTATCCATCCACAAGCCCTGCCTACAAAGAGCCCCTCAGAAGTGGGAAGGCCTGGATGCAGTCTGGGTGAGGCTTTTCAGGTTCCGTAAGTGGATACCTTCTCCAAGCCTTGCTTGATTATAATTCTCTCCTTAGTGAGGAACTCTGCCTGTATGTGGCTGGGCCTACTTGTGGGCCCCCTGTTCTTTCTTGTGCTTGCCTACAGGTCAATTTCTGAATTGCTAGTACCCAGAAAGCATAAAATCCACTGTCAAAAGCACTGATGTAGATTTTCCTGAAGATCTGGGGGGAAAGACAAAGGAAGGGAGACCAACTCCTCCTGGCGTTGGCACTCGAGGTCCAGCGTCCCAGGAACCTCCTCCTCAGGGCTGGGCAGATCAGGATGGTGGGTCACCTGACATCAAGGAGAAGGTTAAGACTCCCTTCGCAATCTCCCCTTGCCCTCAAATTCTCCTCCATAGACTGCAGGCCCACCCACCGCCCTGCCCCAAACAGTCCTTTCTGGTCTTTCCAGGGGTATCTCCTCCCCTCACATTCCTTAGCAAAACCCATCCATTTGCATAATTCCCTCAGCAACACAAAAAGCAAGCAAATAGGGCTCAGCCAAAGAAAAATTACCTCACGTTTCCAGGGCCACCCTTCTTTGTACGTGTGAAAGTATATTTATTACATTAGTTAGAGAAACAATGCTTGACTACAGGAAAGTAGTACTCAAAGGGAGACTTGTCCCTGGAAATTGGAAGTTGGCACTTGTCGTATATTTTATGCCCAAACATTTCCCTGTCAAACCTCCCATGCTTTCAAGTATTTTAAGACTGATGGCACTTGTTGAAACTATTCCCCTTTGTGGCTTCCAGACTCCTCTCTCCTGCACTTAAGACTATTATGGCTAAGGATTTCTGGCCCATCTCTCCTTTTCAGTGGCCCTCATCAAAATGATGTTCACCACACTTCCAGGTTTTTATCTCCTCTCCCTCCACACACTCTTTTGGGGAAGATTTCAGCAAGACGCAAGGGTTCGTTCTTTTTGTTTCCACCTTTTTATTTCTCAATACATTTGCTTATTTTTAAAAAAGTGCTACACTCAGAGCAGAGCAGGGTCTGGGGAAAGAGATGGGATGGTTGAAATGGTAGAAAGGAGGTGAACAGATGAGAAGAAAACTTGTCTTTTATTTAAGATGTGCCATTTGTTACAGATTCACGTACTTCTTTGCCCCCTTTGTAAATTGGGCCAATAGTAGCCTCTGCTCCTAAGGTTGTTTTGAAGCGAGAAGTGATAAGTGCAAAGTGCTTAGAACATGCAGAAAGGAAACACTCAACAAATATTAGCTGTTGTCATTATTCCCTCCATGAGCTTTAAGGAACATATTTGGAGGGGCATTTTTCTTTGGAAAGAGAGGTAGGGAAAGCTTCCCAGAGAGAAAACACGTCTCCTTTGAATTAAGTTAAACGAAGGAACTCTGATTGGGCCAAGAATAGTTTACTAATAAGTCTGACAAAGAAAGTAAATTATAAATATCCTGTAAGTAATCTTTAAGCTAATGATTAGCTCTGTAGAAGTAAATCCTTTCAAAAAATTTATTTTTTTAAAGAAAGCATTGGTTTCACAACTTCCCTGGTGGCGCAGTGGTTAAGACTCCGCAGTCCAATGCAGGGGGGTGCCTGGGTTCAATCTCTGGTCGGGGAACTAGATCCCACATGCGTGCCACAACTAAGAGGTCACATGCCTCAACTAAGACCCGGCGCAACCTAATAAATAAATAGATAAATATTTTTAAAAAAGAAAGCATTGGTTTCTGTTTCTTAGCTAATCTTGAAGGTAGTGAAGCCTTCCATGGAATGCGTAAAACTCTGGAGTTAAACAAGATCCTCCTCCTGTACCGAGACTGCTCATCCAAGTGACTCCGCACTACCCATCTGAATATCTTCCTGTCCTCTTGCTGAAGAACATCTGCTTTGTATTGGCAGGCAGCTCAAAGAACCAGACCATCCTCACCTAGTTAGCAATTAACACTTATCTGGGATCAGAAAAGGAAGTTCCATCTGTAGATTCTAAGGAGCTAAAAGCCAAATAGCTGTCAATCTGAGCACCCTAGGATCCTGAAGCCAGGTTGACAGTGCCCTTTAGGATGGGTTCAGTGATTCTTCTGGCTAGTGCTGCAAAAAGTTCTCTCCAGCCATGGTATACAACTAGAGTATCTTAGAGGGTTACCCAGAGTATAAAGGCCTCGGGACACACTGCAAAGCACCAAAACTTAAATCTAAAAACATTTCTGTGGGTAAAAGAGGAGTGCTCCAGGAAAGCAGGGCTCCTTCCTGCTACAACCCACCAAGTGAAGACTAGGGGTAAGGAGTCTCAGTAATACTCCCTGAGGCAAACCATATGTGGAAAACGCTCCAAATAAATATTTGGCAGGCAGCATTTTTTTTTTTTTTTGCTGGTACACGGGCCTCTCACCGTTGTGGCCTCTCCCGTCGCGGAGCGCACAGGCTCCGGACGCGCAGGCTCAGCGGCCATGGCTCACGGGCACAGCCGCTCCACGGCATGTGGGATCCTCCCGGACCGGGGCACGAACCCGTGTCCCCTGCATCGGCAGGCGGACTCCCAACCACTGCGCCACCAGGGAAGCCCACAAGCAGCAATGTTATAGAGCTGGAAGGAATAGTTCTCAAAATATCAAGATGTGATATTTCAGGGAAATTCTGAATGCTCCTTTCGGTTCAGTATCATTTTTTTAAACATAATTGAGAGCACATTATATATTCTGTTCCAGTCTGTTTACTTCATTTAACCTACAGTGATTTTCCATGGCATTAGGCATACTATAGGAATATTCTATAATACCCCATCATATATTTTTTAAAGTACATAATTATTCCTCTATTACTGGAGATTTATGTACTTTTACATTTCACCACAAATAAGAAGCTGACAAACACTGGGTTTAAATGTGGATCCAAATCTCTGATTATCACCCTAGGATATTTTCTAAGAAGTGAATTATTGATCAAAGAATTTGAGTGTTTTTAAAGACTCTACCTGATAGGTTTTAACACTCCTCCCTGCAGTATGAACATGCATTCCTCAACAGTCATGTTTCAAAAAAAAAAAAACCCAAACCCAAAAAACACCACCCTAATTTGGTGTGTAAAAATTTTAATTTGGATTCTTTTTATTGAATTTCAATTTTTCATATTAGCCATTTGTATTCTCCTTATTTTACTTTCTGTGAATTATTACATCTTTTGTTCATTTTACTCTTGGCATCTTAATGCTTTTAAAAAATATATTAGTATAAGGGGGTTGAGAGGTAATAGAGAGTAACCACTAGAGAGTACAGAGTTTCTTTTGGGAGTGATGGAAATCTTCTAAAACTGACTGTGATGTTATACTAAAAACCACTGAATTGTACATTTTAAATGGGTGAAGTGTATGGCATATGAATTATATCTCAAAAAGCTGTTTTTAAAAAAATATTAGTATAAATAACTTCCATTTTTCCCTCTTTCAAAATCTGTTGGCAAGTTTTCCAATTCTGATTGCCTTTTGCTCTCTCGTATTCAGGAAATACACACTTTTAGTTAAATCTATTACCTGTTCCTTAATGAATCCTCCCATTGCTTTTATTTGGAAAATTCCATCCCATGCAAAGATAGTCACTGACATGTTCTTTCAGTTTATTTTCATTCTTACTCCATTTGGATTTTGCTGCACATTACAAAGCGATAATTTAATGTTCTCCAAACAGGTACTTATTGGAACTTTTACCAGCCCCCTTCCTCACTATGTTCTGATAGTTGCTTTGCAATGTTTTATATATACTAGCATCTATTTCTGGGCTATTACTGTTATCACTCTGAGAGTTCAAATATAAACTTACAGTACTCTTAACATTTTTTACCTTTAAAGTATGGCTTCATGGGCTTCCCTGGTGGCGCAGTGGTTGAGAGTCCGCCTGCCAGGGCAGGGGACACGGGTTCGTGCCCCGGTCCGGGAGGATCCCACATGCCGAGGAGCAGCTGGGCCTGTGAGCCATGGCCGCTGAGCCTGCGTGTCCGGAGCCTGTGCTCCGCAACGGGAGAGGCCACAACAGTGAGAGGCCCACGTACCGCAAAAAAAAAAAAAAAATATATATATGGCTTCGTATGTAGTATTATATGACTTCATTAATCTCTTTCAAAGCATTCTTCGCTATTCTTGCACATTTTTTCTTTCAGATGAAATTCAGAATAATTTTATCGACCCTTTGAGATTATGATTGAGCTTATATTTGACTGATGGATTGATCTGGGAAGAAGGGAGATATTTAAAATATTTATCAGATAGTAGCACAATGTTTTGTTTTGTTTTGAATCTATAGAAGTATTTTATTCATACAGGTCCCATACATATCTTAAGTTTGCCTACACATTTTACAGAGCTTATTGCCATGATGAAAGGTAACCTATCCCCATTATATCTTAAAACAATTTTTTTGTTTGAATATGGAAAACTAATTTTTGGATGAGTGGCAGTATTTGCTAAAGTCTTATTAATTTCAAGACAAGATTCCTGGGCTTTCAACTTGGACAATCCCATCATCTGCACTAATGAAAAGTCTTTTCTTTCCCAATAGTTACAACTCAGTTCTAGTTCGGGTTTTATTACACTGAAAAATAGTAAATCAATATTCTGATGACAAGCCCTGAAAACTTTAAGCACATATTAAAAATTAAATCCTTGACAAGCAGGCTTATAAAGGATACATAAAGTTCTCAAGCTTTTGAGAAAAACCTGAGGTTAATCAATTTTGCCACTTTGTAGAGTCTGTTTCATCGAAAATGCAGCTAAAGAACATCCAGAGGGGTTTACTAGACCAGCTGAGGAGACAGCTGGAGCAGACACTCAATGCTCTGGGGAGGGAGCTTCCCTTTTCCCTCAGGTGTGCCCTCCACATTCATACCACAAGTCATGGATCCTGTATTTGTGGCCATTGCTCTTCTGCAGACATAAGCTGAAGCCAGTAACGCCCAGAAAGCAATACTAACTAGCTATTAAATTGCATTCTTCTAAAGTCCCCGGTCTAGCTCTTTTTGCATAACCTGTGTTACACTTTCTGCCATTGCCAAACCCTCTCTCTCAGACATTTCTGCCTGAAGAATTAACCTTTATGTTTTGAATCACTACTCACAAAAAACACCTGTTGGTTACAAACTATCAAATCCAAATACTAAATTTAATATTGGGGTGCTGGTACCTAACAAAATAACTTGTGGAGACAAGGCATTGGTTTCTGAATAGCTGATTTTAATGGTCATATGACTAGTTCCAAACGTATCCAGTCATGCCCGTATTCAAAAGAGTAAACCTTAAGGTAACCACACTTGCCATGAAAGTGTTGCATTTACTTATTCATGTTCACCATAATGAGAAATGATTTTTATTTTTCTAAACCAACTGAAAAAGTCCAGGTCAACTGACTCTGCAGATGAAATGAAATAAAACATGGCTTCCTCCTCCCCCAAATGACTACAAAAGAAAATCCACTTCTGTTCTTTAAGTGAATTGTGCTTGATGAATGACACAAATACATGTTTAGAGACAATAGTGTTTCACATTTTCAAGGCTGCTTACCATGGTCTGGGAAGAGCCTAGATAATTGCCTATAAAGAAAGAACCATTTTTGTTAACTCTTGTCCTTATTAATTAATACGTGAATCTTGATCAGTACTTCATTAACTAGAACGCTTCCATCAAAAAATTGCAGTTTATGTATATTTAAGGGTTTATTTGGGAATACAATTTCTAATGATTCCCTATAAAAGACCTTAAATGACAGTAAAAAGAAATTAGTATTTAATAACTGACATACAGGAAGCAGTTTAAATAATGTATCTTTCCCAAAGAACTTACAACATTTTTGCTCCTCCTGGATGTAGTAAGGGTTTCCTTTTGAAACCATCTCCTTGATTCTTCCAATTGCTTGTTCCACTACCATGAATTTCATTGGTTTTCAGTTAGGTTGGATAGTATAAAATTGAGTCCTAATGGCTATATAATCCCCGTAAAGCTATTAGCAATAGGGTAATAGACACATTTCAGCAAGTGCCATTCTAGAGAGATGACGTACCACAGCTATATAAAAGATGGTGGGTCCACAGTTTTAGTGTGGGGCTTGTGGAAATGGATTCTAAAGTCATATTTTTACATATATGGTGGAGAAAAAAAAACCCTCAAAGCTGCCAATTTAAATGTCAATCAGATTCAGTCACGCTACAGTAAGAGCACTGCGATATTTGTAAATTTTTTTTTAACTTTCAATTTTCCATTTTGCCAAATTCAAAAATCCATAAAACTGAGCAAATGAGCATGATGCTAACAACCAGTGACTCCAGGTGAAAGTTCTATAATGTTCACTGTACTATTACTTTTAACTTTCCTGTAAATTTGCAAATATTCAAAATAAAAACATGACAAATGTCTATGGTATTCAAGATACAATGAATGAAGAAGTTAAAGAAACACAAGACATAGACACAAAGTATGTCACTGAAAATCACTGGTTTTAGAGTAAAAAACAAAAAACAAAAAAAAACGGCCCAATTTACAGGTAAAATCTTTCTTCTAAAAGAGAGCATGGGAGGGACATGTGACGTGCATTCAAAGAACAAATTGGTTTAGAAGCCAATAGAGACAGAACACCATGCATATAATGTCCTCACTGATATCACCTCTTGAATTTTCAAAGTGGGTATGTTTTTCTTGGTTCAACATTGGCTGCCCTGTTAAATCATGCAAACCATAGAAATCACTGACAGGCACATTTACAAATGATTAAGTTTCCAAAAGTGTGAAACTTTCATTCAGGAGAGTCAGTATAACAAACCACTCTATAAAATAAAAACGTTTCCTAACTCTGAGGAATAAAATGTTTTATCAGTTGAATGCCTGAAAACTGTCTGATATTATGTATTTCCCATATACTATTTAAGTTGTCTAAGTTTTAAAGTACATGGATTTGATTCTTGTTTGAAGTTTCAGCTAAATGATAAAGCTTCTCATTTCCTATTAGATCGATGGCTGAATGGTTATCAGCTTAGCAAAAGAGCAAGTTGGTTTTTTTTTTTAATCTTCATTTACTTTGAGATTTGAGACAGTACAATAGCAACCGCAAATCTGTCTTTTAGTGAAAAATAGAGTAAAAACCATATGCTGAGAATAATATCAATACTGAGACAATCCGCCCCAAACCTAATGTTCCCTTTAGGATACCCAGGCCTTTAAGCATGCCAGGTGGTACAACAGCACACCTTTCCCCTCCTCATAGGTTCTGAGAGAGAAGGGAACTTAAAATGCAAGAGCTCACGAATAATGAACGGGCAGGTAACATGAAGAAGCAAGACAACGGGAAGCCAGTTCCTTTCAAAAGGCGACAGAGGTGACAGTCGGATGCTAGAGCCTGGAGGATGGACACAAGCAGACCCAAAGAGCAACAGGCTTAATTTCTGGGGATAGTACCGATTGCTGCATCATAGGCCTCAGAGATTGTCTACATGTGACTCCTCCTCCCCTCTGCCATACTTACACTTCACCCTTTCTGTCTTAGCTCTCCACACCAATTACTGCCAATCGGATATGGGACACTAGGAGTATGGGGCACTAGGAGTATGGGGCACTATGAAAACAAGTTTATGTACAGCTTGATAGCAGGGCCTAGGGAGACTGGAGGAGAAGCGAGACATATTTGAAAAAACTTGAGTATTACTCTCTGTAGACACTATAATAATCAAAGATACCATAACTTCGTAAATAACCTAAGATGATTCATAGAATCAACTAAACTATAAGGTCTTTTTCTGGCGGGGTGGGGGGAGGGAGCTTTTAAAAACATATGTACATTGTTAAAAGCGTAAATGGGAAATATTCACATTCAGTCAAGCCCGTTTTTGCAAGTTCCCTGAGATGGCATATAGAGATACACAACACAATGCAATGTTACAGCAGAAACTCAATCATTTACAAAGATCATTTAGAATAAAGTCAAATTTCTCTTTCAACAAATGTGGTCTACAAGATAAATTACAACCGGACTGTTGGCTGTTGCTATAAATCTATTCAAATCAGGAAAAACCATCATATTTAAAGCTCTCCAAGTAATTTTGGCACAGGTCAAACCTTCGGGTTTTTTTTCAGTCCCTGAGTTCTTTTAACAGGATAACCTGCGTTCAACCTCTTCCCCAGCCACCCAGCCCACTCCCCCGCACAACGCCCTGCAACCTGCCCTACAGTCTCACTAACTCTAAGTCAAGCCCGAAGGCTACAACCTTTCTAACCGACCTGCTCTGCAGAAACCATAGAGCTTCTCTGGGCTTGAAGGGTTATAGGTGGAAGAATCAAATGGGGTACATCTCATGCCTCCTAATTATTTCTAAAACTGCCTCCAAGGGTCAGTGTTTTAACGTCTCCAGGGCCTTATGCCTCAGATGCTCATCCAAACACTGGATGGCAAAGAGGTCGATGTCCGTGTCGAACTTGTTGGCGAACAAGTGGTGCACGCGCAACATCCAGTTCAAGTCACCCGCTCCGAAAACGCACACGGAGCGCACGTGGACGCCGCTGCACGGCGGGTAGGGGGCGCCCTTGGAAATGTCACCTTCAAAGTACTGCCACTTGACAAACCTCGCAATTGCGTGCATGTCGGACATATCGTACTTATGGCTTAAGGACAGTGACCCTGGGACTTCGGGGATCCTCTGAATAGTGGCCCAGAGATACTCGTCCGGACTGTATGTGTCTTTTGCCCACTCCATAAACTTTTGTATTTTTTCATTCTCAAGCACATACTCCACATACCTCCTACTGACCACAAAATAGGCACTGCCTGAAAAGAGAGGTGTTTCAAGAGGAGGATGTATTTTGTCGGTCCCCATGTTTGTCAACTTTCCATTCACGACTGCATAATGCTTTTTCCACCTTTCTTTTTTATTGGATGGCATTCTCTCCGTTTCTAGGTTATTCTCGCCCATTAACGACTTGAGCTTCCTGACAATTTCCAGGTTGGTTTTAATAGGAAAATCCATACCGCAGAGATTTATCAAGTACTTCCAGTCTGCGTTCATTCGGTAGAGGTCCTGCATGCAGTTGAGGTCAGCCTGAACCCGGCTCCAAGATGCATACACAACACTCTCTAGCTGACTGGCCACAAAGACATTACTGAAACAGGATGCAATGCCAATCACCGCGGCCAAAAAGGATTCCTCTGATTTTGTATCCACGTGAATGCAATAGAAATTCTGAGGCATATAAATGGCCCTCAGGAGCCTGTCAAGCATTTCAATTTTGTGATGAACCACTAGAGAATATGCTATTGGAAACTCTGCCTCTTCTTTACTAAGGGGTTCTACAATATACTTGCGCTTCTTGATGAAAGCAGCACAATCACTGGTCATGTTTATGTAGTCATAGTTTGTCCATCGAGGGCGAGTTCTAAATTTCACTGTTAGAATCTCAAGCTTTACTTTTTGGATTTCATCTACATCACCCTGTAGAACTTTGGTACAATTAATATTACTACTAGGATTCTCTTCAAGCAGCTCCAAATGTCCAACATTTACAAATTCAGGCTTCTGATGAATTCTTAAAACAGAGAAGGTGATCAGGGAAAAAACAAGAAGGAAGAAGTAGTATTTAGTAGGATAAGAAAAAAGTTTCCTCCTCCGCAACTTCCTCAGCATTTCAACAACAATTGGGGACTTGGCTTTATTAAGGGCAGTCTTCCAGGCTTCAAGCAGTAATGATTTCCCCTCTGTAGTGGCCTGGAGATTTGTCAGTTTGCATTTATCAGAAATGCAAAGGCATCTTGAAATGGAGGGCAGCACTAAAAGAAAAATAGAAAGGATACATACATATATATATATATATATATATTTTAAAAATACAGTATTTCATGACATCTTCTCAAGTTCAAAAACTGTTCTCTTTGCTGAGGTCAGATGTTTAAGACAAAAACAAAGTGGGTCAATCAGAGGAAAGGAAGTAGTGTTATAGGATACACATCATCTCTGGTATCAATGCCAGATTGTCTTTTTTAAAAAGCTGAGTACAAGGATATGCTAGAATATCCTACAATCAACATTTTACCTCTCAGGTATATTGAGGTGCAAAACACAGTTGAAGACCTAGGCTATAGTTATTGAATTCTCCATAGTTGGTGAGTTTTTGATCCTGTGCCAGTGCTAATTAGCACCCCTTGCCTTGAAATCATTACTAATCTGGGCTCCTCCTGACACATCCATTAACGTCCATCAGTTGGTGTCAGCAGCCCCAAGTATTTGAAGAGATCAGATCCACTCTGCTCTTTACCAACTTAGGAGTGGGAGTACAGTTAAGGAGACATTCAGAAATGGCTGTGGCTTCTAAGAATCTTTGAAGGAAAAGCGGGTCAACGGGATTTTCAAACTGGAACAGAAAGGCTCAGGTGAAACCAGGTCAGATCTGGAACTGTTCTGGGTTGACCTCACTTTGTTCAGTTCCATACCAGGCACCACAGGAAGAGAAGACATACATAATCCAAAATAGAGAAACAGCCTAGCTGAAAAACAACACTTGTATGCAAAATGTAACTTATGAAAGACCCTTTGTCTATATTCAAATTCCAGGACCCTAACCCACTTTTATTATGTAAAATGTTTACAAATATACAGATATTGTTTTGTTTTCAAAAGTCAATTTTATTACTCGGCAATTGGTTCTAACAAAGAAAGTCAAAACTATCAATTGTCTCAAAACCAGATTTATAGAGATCTGAAAAGTTTTTAACACCAGAATTAGCACTAGAACTTTTAAATATTTAATTAGGAAACAAATTGTGAATATTAATAATACAAATAAAAATAAATAACTGACCATCATTTGTACAGAGTAATGTTACAAAAAGTAGTTAGACTTTTTACCATTTAAATCAAGAAAAGTCGGGATCATTTAGTGCTCTGATTCCAGGTAACATCCTCTGCCCATGTAGAGTGCTTCTTATGCAGTCAGGTTTCTTAAATGTGCCAGGCATCCAGCAATGCTGTTATGTCACATGAGTCTTTTTTAAAAAAAACACGTGAAACAAAAAGAAAAATTTGTGAAGGGATATATATGCCCACGTAAGTATACACACACACTCAGAAAGCATACTGGTAAACTAATTCGACATATTCACTTTTTTCTTCAAAATGATGGCTGGTAATATCCTTTTTTTTCTTCAAAATGATGGCTCGTTGATTTCTCTTTTAAAACCTTCTCTCCAGTCTTTTTTTTTTTTAGGCTATGTTTGTGGACTGCTAAAGGTTTGAAGACATCCCACAATTTAGGTTGAACTTTTTCAGAGAAAACTCTAGGAGCATTTCCCAACATGCGTGCCAAGGAACAGTTTAATGGTCCTATATGATTGGAAAATCCAACATATCCTCTGCGGCTGTGAGGATTCCCAATGCTCACTGGCCCGTTAAAGACAATCTTGCAGTTGAATTAGCTGCTTATCTCATCTTCCTCCAACTATGTTGTCTACCACCCCAGTCCAAACCTCTACTGGAAAGCAAACATTGGAAGATTCTGCTAAAATACGTATACATCTGAACTATTAACACATCAGATCCCTAAACAAAGTTATACCCTTAAGCAGTCTCTGCTTAAGGCATTTAAGAAAATCTCTGACTAATCATTATTAGTCAGCTTCTAAGCTAACTGAACAGAGACTTAAGTTGCCTCATGCAATAAAGAACACAGATTTACAAAATTAACCCGAGAAGGTCCATAACAACAATAAACCCTGGGCTGGGCAGGGGCAGAGGTCTGATTTCTAAAGTTGATGCATTATAAAATGTCCACTTTCAACAACAACAAAAAATTACAGGGCACGTAGAGAAACACAAGTCTGGCCCATACACAGAAAAAGGGGTTCAATAAAAACTGTCCCAGAGGAAACCCAAGCACTGGACTTAACTACACAAAGACTTTCAGTCAGTTATTATAAGTATGTTCAAAGAACTAAAGAATTAAATCAAACCATGAGAAAGATATTTAACCAAATTGAGAATTTCAATAAAGAAATAGAAATTATAAAAAAGAACCAACAGAATTGATTGGATTGAAAGTACAATAACTGAACTGAAAAACTGACTAGAGGGGCTCAACAGCAGGTATGCACTGACAGTAGAAGGAATCAATGGAACTGAGGAAAGGTCAAGAGAGAGTATCCAGTCTGAGGTACAAAAGGAAAAGAGAATTAAGAAAGATGACAGAGGCTCAGAGACCTGTGCGAAACTATTAAGCACATCAACAAATGCATAACAGGAGTGTCAGAAAGAAAGTGGAGGAAAGGGTGGGAGAGAAGGGTGAAAGAGGGGGCTGCAGTCACGAGCATGGGGGAGGGGGTGAAGAAAATAATTGAATAATGGCTGAAAACTTCCCAAATTTGACTTCATTTTGTTTACTGAAGTACAGTTGACTTACAATATTAGTTTCAGGTGTACAACATAGTGATTCAATACTTTATATATTATACTCCATTTCAAGTAATTGCCAAATAATGGCTTTATTTCCCTGTGCTGTACAATATATCTTTGTTGTTTATTTTATATATAATAGTTTGTGTCTCTTAATCCCATACACCTATTTTGCTCCTCCTCCCCTGCCCTCTCCCAACTGGTAATCACTAGTTTGTTCTCTGTATCTGTGAGGCTTGTTAATATATATTCATTTGTTTTATTTTTTAGATTCCACATATAACTAATAACAGAGTATTGTCTTTCTCTGTATGACTTATTTCATTAAGCATAATACTCGCTAGGTCCATCCACACTGTTGCAAATGGCAGGATTTCATTTTTTACGGCTGAGTAATATTCCAGCGACGGGCAATTTACTTTGTGTCCATATCTTGGCTATTGTAAGTAACATTACTTTGAACACTGGGGTACATGTATCTTTTCCAATTAGCGTTTTCATTTTCTTCTTATATCCAGCAGTAGAACTGCTGAATCATATGGTAGTTTTATTTTTAGTTTTTTGAGGAACCTCCATACTGTTTTCCATAGTGGCTGCACCAATTTACATTCCCACCAATAGTGTACTAGAGTTCCCTTTTCTCCACATCCTCATCAACATTTGTTATTTGTAGACTTTTGATGACAGCCATCTGACAGGTGTGAGGTGATATCTCATTGTGGTTTTGATTTGCATTTCCCTGATGATTAGAGACGAGCATTATTTTCATATGGCTGTTGGCCATCTGTATATCTACTTTGGAAAAATGTCTAATCATGTCTTGTGCCCATTTTTTGATTGGGTTGTTTGTTTTTATATTGAGTTGTATGAACTGTTTACATATTTTAGATAATAATCCCTTATTAGTCATATCATCTGCAAATATTTTCTCCCATTCAGTAGGTTGTCTTTTTGTCTTGTCCAGTGGTTTCCTTTGCTGTGCAAAGAGCTTTTAAGTTTAAAATTAGGTCCCATTGTTTATTTTTGCTTTTATTTCTTTTGCCTTAGGAGACAGTTCCCAAAAACTGTTGCTATAATTTATGTCAAAGAGCATTCTACCCATGTTCTCTTCTAGGAGTTTTATGGTTTCAGGTCTTATATTTAGGTCTTTAATCTATTTTGAGTTTGTTTTTGTATATGGTGTGAAGAAATGTTCTTCTAATCTTGTTCTTCTACATATAGCTATCCAGTTTTCCCAACAACAATTATTGAAGAGACTGTCTTTTCTCCACTGTAAATTCTTGCCTCCTTTGTCACAGACTAATTAACCATAAGTGTGTAGGTTTATTTCCAGGCTCTCTATTCTGTTCCATTGATCTATGTGTCTGTTTTTGTGCCTGTACCACACTGTTTTGAATGCCGTAGCTTTATAGTATGTTCTGAAGTCACGAAGGTGATATCTCTAGAAAAAATTTGAATAATGGCTGAAACTTCCCAAATTTGACTTTAAAAAATTAATCTGAATATCCAAGAGACTCAATGAGCTCCAAGTATGCAAAATGGGACAATCACTTTGGCAGACACTTTGGCAGTTTCTTACAAAGCTAAATATAGGCTAATCATTCAACCCAGTAATCACACTCTTAGCTATTTACCCAAACTGAACATGTATGTACACACAAAAACAAGCATATGAATGTTTACAGCAGCTTTATTCATAACTGCCAAAAACTGGAAGCAATCAAGATGTCCTTCAATAGGTGAATGAATAAACAATTTGTGGTACATCTATAAAACGGAATATTATTCAGTGATTTTTCAAAAAATCAGCTACCAATCTATTAAAAGACATGGAGGAAGCTTAAACGCATACTGCAAAGTGACAGAAGCCAATGTGAAAAGGTTACACACTGTATGAGTCCAAAGATATAATAGTCTGGAAAAGGCAAAACTATAAGGACAATAAAAGTTCAGGATTTACTAGGGATTTGAAGGAAAGAAGGAACAGATGAATAGGTACAGAACAGGGCATTTTTAGGGTGATGAAACTATTCTATAGGATACTGTTACAGTGGTTAAAGGATACTATGCATTTGTCCAAACCCAAAGAATTTTACAACACAAAGACTGACCCCTCTTAATTATAATTAATAATGTATCAATACTGTTTCATCACTTGTAACAAATGTACCACACTTGTGCAAGACACTAATAATAGGGAAAACAATGTGAGCAGGTTTATGAGAACTCTGTACTCTCCATGGAATTTTCCTGTAAACTTAAAACTGCTCTAAAAAATAATCTATTAAAATTGAAAAAAGAAATTAATCTGTACATTCAGGAAGCTCTGTGACTTCCAAGGACGATAAACTCAAATAAATTCACATCTAGATACTTCTTAAACTGTTGAAAGACAACTTGAAAATAACAAAAGAAAAGTGATTATACAAGGGGTCCTCAAAATTAAAAGCTTCAAATCAGAAACAATGGAGACCAGAAGGTAATGAATAACATATTCAATGGACAGAAATAAAAAAGATTCAACCAAGAATTCTATAATCAGCAAAAGAGTCGTTCAAAAACAATGAGAAATTAAGACATTTCTGGATAAATGAAAACTAAGAGAATTCATCACTAGCAGACCTGCCCAAAAGAAATACTAAATAGAGTCCTTCAGAATGAAAAGAAAGGATACTAGACAGTAACTCAAATCCACATGAAGAAATAAAAAGCATCTATAAAAGTATATACACAGGAAATGTAATTTTCTATGAACAGTTTTCCCATCCGATTTAAAAGATAACTACATAAAGTAGTAATTATAACACTGTATTGATAGGATTATAATGTATAAAGATGTGATTTATATAGTAATAATAGTATAAAGGAGGGAAGGGGAACAGAGCTATATCAGAGCAAAGTTTTTGAATGCTATTGAAATTAAGTTGGTATTAATCTAAAGTAGAATATTTTAAGTTAAGAAGGTTCATTTTTCTGTAATTCCAAGGGCAATCACTTTAAAAAAAGCTCAAAAACATGCAGTAAAGGAAACATCAAGGGAATTAAAATAGTACACAGGAAAAGATCTAACACATAAGAATACAGCAATTGAGAAAGAGAGGAACAAAAAAGACATAAGACACACAAATAACAAAATAGCAAATGTAAATCCTACCTTATCTGTAATTATAATAAATATAAATGGACTAAGACCTCCAATCAAAAGGCAGAGATTGGCAAAATAGATTTTTTCTAAAAATGATCCAACTATATGTCTACAAGAGACATGGTTTAGATTGAGAGACACAACTAGGTTTAAGTAAAAGAATGTAAACAGATATACTACACAAATAAATACAAAAAAAAAGAGCTAGAGTAATCATACTAATCTGATGAAACAGACTTAAAGACAAAAACTATTAGACAAAGAAGAACATCTCATGATTATAAAATGAATAAAAAGGAGGTCAACAAGGAAACAGAAGACTTGACCAACACTATAGACCAACTAGACCTAACAGACATCTATAGAACACCTTCACCGAACAGCAAAACACACATCCTCCTCAAGGACACATGGAACATTCTCCAAGATGGGCCATACGCTAGACTATCAAACAAACCTTATTAAATTTAAAAAGACTGAAATGATGGAACATATGTCCTTCACTACAAAAGAATGAAATTAGAAGTCAACAACAGAAGAAAATTTGAGAAATTCACAAATATGTGAAAATTAAACTATACACTCCTAAATAACCAATGGGTCAAAGAAGAAATCACTAGGCAAATCAGAAACTACTGATATAAATGACATGAAAACAAAAACAAAAAAACTTATAGGATGCAGCAAAAGCAGTGTTCAAGAGGAATGTATATCTATAAACACCTATATTTTTAAAATATCAACCTTACATACCAACCTTACATAAATAGAAAGGATTATAAGGGAATACTATGAAAAGTCATCATCCAATAAAATTAGATAATCTGGATAAATGGACAAATTCTTAGACAGAGAAACACAAACTACAGAAAGTGATTCAAGAGGAAATAGAAAATCTGAACAGAGCTGTAATGACAATTACCAAAAACCCTCCCACAAAAAAAAGCCCAGGCCCAGGTGACTTCACTGGTGAATTTTACAACGTTTAAAGAAGAATTAAATAAAAATCCTTCCAAAACTTTTATTAAAAAAATGGAATAGGAGTGAACATTTCCCAACTCACTCTATGATGCCAGTAATCGATTACCCTGATAACGAAAGCAGATGATGACATCACAAGAAAACTATAGATCAATATCACTTATAGACACAAAAATTCTCAACACAATACCAGCAAACCAAATCCAGCAACATACAAAGGATTAGATGCCAGGACCACGTGGGTTTTAATCCAGGAATGTAAAATTGGTTTAACATGGAAACGTCAATGTAACACACCCTATTAATAGAATAAATGACAATTACTCCATAATCAGAATAGACACAGAAAAAAGCATTTGACAGAATCAACACCACTTCATGATAGAAACAGTAAAATAAACTAGGAATAAAAAGGAATTCCCTCAACCTGATAAGCCATCTATGAAAAATGGACAGCTAACAGCACATCTTAATGGTAAACGACTAGAGTCTCCGCCCCTAAGATCAGGAACAAGAAAAGGATGCCCACTCTTGTTACTTTTATTACATTTTACTGGAGGATCTAGGAAAAGCAATTAGGGAAGAAAAAGAAATAAAAGCCATCAAGTTTAAAATGAAAGAATTAACACTATCTCTATTTGTAAGTGACATAATCTTGTTTATAGAAAACCCTAAGAAAAACACACACAAAAATTAGAATGAATTTAACAAGTTTGCAAGATTCAAGATCATTATACAAAAATGCAGTTGTATTTCCATGTATTAGCAATAAAGAATCCAAAAATAAAAAGTAATTCAATTTATAATAGCATCCAAAAGAATAAAATAGCTGAAAGAAACAATTCAACAGAAGTATAAGACTTGACTGTTGAAAACATTTCGTTGAAAAAATTTAAGACAATGGAAAGACATTCTACATTCATAACTTAAGACTCGATATTGTAAAGGTGGCAATACACCCAATAATTAACCAACAATTTTCCTATCAAACTTCAGTTGTCTTTTTTTTAGCAAAAATTGACAAGCTGATCCTAAAATTCATGTGGAGAGTCAGGGGACCCAGGATAGACAAAACAGTCTTGAAAAAGACCATAGTTGGAAGACTCACATTTCCCAATTCCAAAATTTACTATAAATGCTATGGTAGGAGAAATGGTATGGTACTGGTACAAGAAGACATACACAACAATGGAATAGAATCCAAGAAATAAACTCTTACATTTACAGTCAACTGATTTTTGATATGGGTACCAAGAAAATTCAATGAGGAAAGAACAGTGTTTTAAGTAAATGGTGTTGGTACAACTGGATATCCACATCCACAAGAATGAGGTTGTATCCCTATCTCACAGCATATACAAAATAGCATATGCCCCCAAAATGGATAAAATATCTAAATACAAGAGCTAAAACTATAAAACTAAAAAGAAAACAGGGGTAAATCTGCATGACCTGGAATTTGGCAATGGATTCTTATATATGACACCAAAAGCCCAAGCAATAAAAGAAAAAAAAATTGAATAACTAAACCATCAAAATTTTAAACTTTTGTGGTTCAAAGAACACCATCAAAAAAGTGAAAACAGGGCTTCCCTGGTGGCGCAGGGGTTGAGAGTCCACCTGCCGATGCAGGGGACACGGGTTCATGCCCTGGTCCGGGAAGATCCCACATGCCGCGGAGCGGCTAGGCCCGTGAGCCATGGCCGCTGAGCCTGTGCTCCACAACGGGAGAGGCCACAACAGTGAGAGGCCCGTGTACAGTTAAAAAAAAAGAAAAAAAAAGAAAACACAGCCCACAGGATAAAAGAAAATGTTTTCAAATCACTTATTTGATAAATATCCAGAATATATAAAGAACTCTTACAACTCAACCAAAAAACAAAAGACTAGCACCTGTGGAGTTTTTTTTTGTTCCTTTTATTTATTTTTATTTTTGGCCGCATTGGGTCTTTGTTGCTGCACACGGGCTTTTCTCTAGTTGCGGCGAGTGGGGGCTATGCTTCGTTGTGGTGCACGGGCTTCTCATTGCAGTGGCTTCTCTTGTTGCAGAGCATGGGCTCTAGGCACGTGAGCTTCAGTAGTTGTGGCCTGCAGGCTCAGTAGTTGTGGAGCACAGGCTTAGTTGCTCCGTAGCATGTGGGATCTTCCCGAACCAGGGCTCGAGCCCGTGTGCCCTGCTTTGGCAGGAGGATTCTTAACCACTGCACCACCAGGGAAGCCCATGTGGAGTTTTTTAAACAAGAAGTAGAAGAACTACCCTAAACAGATTTTTTTAAAGAATGTGAGTTCACAGTCACCCCAAAATTCATACCGAAAATACAAGTTCCTGACCAAAAACTTGGATCTCACCTCAAGAAACTGGCCAGAAACTTAGATCTCACCTCAAAAAAGCCTTGTCTTTACCATTCTCATCCACATCCTAAACATCCATCATGCTTTGAAAAATGCTTTTTAAAATGTAAAATCACTACTCTCAGGTTTTAACACAATGGATAAGTGTCTGTAAAGTAGGTAAGCGTGTGAGAAAACAAGTCTATTTTATTAATAATGCTTTTGTTTTTGTGTATTTATCACCATGGAGAATAGAGAAGATACATTTCTTCCAATGATGTATCACTCAAAGTATTTAACTAGCCTAACTTCAAGATATAGAACATTCCCTTAAACAAAACTTGGCTAAGAGTTAGGAGAAGGTGAAGGGAAAATAAGATTTCATTAAGAAAGGGATTTCTATGTGGAAAAGTTTAAAGGGAGGCATAAATGTCCACATACTATATTATTTCAATGGAACTTCAGTCATCAAACATTACTTAGTTTAAGCACACACAAAGAATATTGAAAATATTAAAGAACAAATAACAGGGGACTTCCCTGGTGGTGCAGTGGTTAAAAATCCTCCTGCCAATTCAGAGGATATGGGTTCGAGCCCTGGTCCGGAAAGATCCCACCATACGGCAGAGCAACTAAGCCCATGCACCACAACTACTGAGTCTGTGTGTCAGAATTACTGAAGCCCACGCACCTAGAGCTTGTGCTCCACAACAAGAGAAGCCACGGCAATGAGAAGCCAGCACCCCACAACAAAGAGCAGCCCCCACTCACCGCAACTAGAGAAAGCCCGTGCCCAGCAATGAAGACCCGATGCAGCCAAAAATAAATAAATAAATGTATAAAATAAAAAAATAATAAAATTTAAAAATGAAAAACAAATAACAAAAATATGGCAGAGGTTCATACCGCTGGGCCCAGTGTTCCTTCACCTTCAGATTTCACAAATCACATAGATTTCTTGAAGGATGTGGAGTGGGAAGAGTCAATGAGGCCAATGACTGAACAATAAGAACCATTCTAAATAACCAAAGCTCATGAATTCTGAGATAGCAAGAAAAATAAAAGTCCCAGATACATACCAAGGCTTCCTCACCCAGGACCTACTACAGGACTTGGCAACGGTCATCGTGAGTGCCCTGGAAAAGGTCCTTCACTGGAACACTGATGCCTTTCCTAAAAGAGGAGACAGTCAGACTAAGTGAACCCAAGGACAATAAATATCGAGATCTCAACTCCTTCCCTATTTCCAGCTGTCAGCTCCCGGAACTTTGGGAGCCAAGCCAACGCAGGAGTTTATTGTCTAGGGAATCCAACCAGGACAAGTGAAAAAGACTTAATCATGCTGCTTACATTGGGAATGCCCCCCAAATGTTCAAGGAGACAGACTATGCACAGGGAAAAGAAAACTACTAATAATATCCTCAGAGAGGTAAGAAAAGGTATTGTATACAATTAATCAATATGCAAGACAGACTGTATTATCTAAAAACAGGCAAAAAAATACTACCACACCATATGCTCTTCTGAAACGTGATCTTCCCACCCTTCAATCAAGAAGTGGTCGAAACTCTCTTCCCCTTGAATTTGGACAACCTTATGTTTACACTGACCAGTGTGGAGTTTGGCAGAAGTGATACTACGTGACCACCAAGATTAGGTCATATAAAACCACGTAGCTTCTACCTGGCTGTCTTGGAAAATGTGCTCTCCAGAAGCTCCCCGTCAGAGGGAAAGTTCACTTCTCATGTCGCAAGAAGCCACACAGAGAGGCCACACATTGGTACCCAAGTCAACAGTCCCAGCTGAACCCAGTCTTCAATTCATCCCAGCCCAGGTGCCAGCCATGTGAGTGAAGAAGCCACAGATGACTCCAGCCCCTAGTCAGTCAAGTCTTGACTGAATTCCTGACGCACAGAATGTGTGAGCAAAAAATAAAACAGCAATGTTTTATGTTACTATGTTTGGGGTGGTTTGCCTCACAACAATGATTAGAACAAACAAGAAACCACATAAACAGAACACCTGGCAAATAAAAAGCTCTTAAAACTTAAAAACATGACAGCAAAAACTGAGAAACTCAATAGAAGCATTGGAAAATGAAGTTGAGAAAAACTCTCGAGAGGTTAAGCAAATAGGCAAACTAACTGATGGAAAATTAGAGAAAAAAAGATAGTACTTTAGAGAACCAGACCAGGAGATCCACCATCCGAATTGTACCTCCAAAAAGAGAAAACAGAAAAAAATGGAAGTAAATAATTAAATCAATTAAATAATTCAAGACTGTATTTCAAAACAAAGGGATGGTTTCTGGATTGAAAAGTCCCTTGGAATACCAACATGATGGGTGAAAACAGACCCACACCAAGACATACGTACTAATCATGAAATGTCAGAACACTGGTAAAAAGGTAAGAAGAGTTATCATGTAGGTTTCGGGGCAGGGGGAGGGGGCGGATGGTGTAATAATCCACATGAAAAATATATTCAGAAGCAAAATGTCTTCATACTTCATAAAAACTAACCAAGAAGCCAGATGATAATGGAGCAACGCCTCCAAAGTACTAAAAGAAACTGAATTCCAGATGAGAATTCTTAGAACCAGATGAACTACTAAGTAAATTAAGGATAAAATAAAAACATTTTACATATTAAGAAAGGCAAGGCTTCAAAATATTTACCATTATGCATCCTTTTTCAGGAAGCTACTGGAGGATGAGCTCCATCAAAACTAAAGTATAAACCAAGAAAGAGGAAAACGTTAGAATCAGAAACTGTATCATAATACCAGAAGGAAGGAAAGGAAATACCAGCAGGACAGTAAAGGAACACCCTAGGGTGTGTGTGTAATAGGTCACAGACAAATATAGAAGAGGGAAGTGGGTCCGAAGGCCCTGGAAGAGATGTCTTCAAGAAGACAAAATGGATGGAATAACTGATGGGAATCAGCATATTGAAAGCCAGTGTAAGCAACTGGCAGAGTTTGGGGTGAATCTGTAATAACTACACTGAAGAAAGGCAAATGAAGGGGGTTGAGGAAATAATTATTATTGACTCGAAAGAAATCAGAATCATGATATGATGACAAAATCAATCATAGTGTAATCCGTGGCTTAGCTTGGAAGAGCATCAGTATTAATAACTTAAACACTGTTTTCCACGAGATTCAATAACACTATATTAGGAGCACAGAGCAATGGCAGAGATGGGTGTTGAAACACAGGGGTTGTGCACTTTGACCAGCATCACATAACTGGCCATAGGGGGTGTTTAGAATTACATTGCTGTTCCAAGCAAAAGGCCTCTTTCTCATTTTATTCTTCCACCAAGTGCTCTTTGTATTCAACAGCTCAATGGTAAGGATCTGATCAAAAACATACAGTAGAGGTAAAGATTACAACTAATGCAGGCTTGTTTGCACAGTGATAAATAGATGAGGAGATGCACGTAAGAGAAGTCCAAACACCATTGATCATCAGATCTAGATTTCAGCTTGGAATAAGTAAGAAACATCAGGAGACCTTACAACGTAAAAAAATAAGGGCTACAGCGGCATTTCAAAATTAAAATCTACTAGATATGACTAGCACGTGCCTCTGTATTTTATTTATTTATTTTTACATCTTTATTGGAGTGTAATTGCTTTACAATGTTGTGTTACTTTCTGCTGTATAACAAAGTAAATCAGCTATACATATACATATATCCTCATATCCCCTCCCTCTTGCGCCTCTCTCCCACCCTCCCTATCCCACCCCTCTAGGTGGTCACAAAGCACCGGGCTGATCTCCCCATGCGAAGCAGCTGCTTCCCACTAGCTATCTCTTTTACGTTTGGGAGTCCATATATGTCCGTGCCACTCTCTCACTTCGTCCCAGCTTAGCCTCCCCCCACCCGACCCCGTGTCTTCAAGTCCATTCTCTACGTCTGCGTCTTTATTCCTGTCCTGCCCCTAGGTTCATCAGAACCATTTTTTTTTAGATTCCATATATATGCATTAGCATATGGTATTTGTTTTTCTCATTCTGACTTACTTCACTCTGTATGACAGACTCTAGATCCATCCACCTCACTACAACTAACTTGATTTTGTTTCTTTTTGCCTCTGTATTTTAAAATGAACCAAGTCCAAACTGATGATATTCATCTCAATCACACACTTACTAGTTTAATTTAGAAAACTATCACCATATAAAGAAGAAAATGAAACAAAATGTTTAAAGAAATGAGCTACATGTGGCTCAGGCTATTTTCTCCTTAATTTCTTTTTTAATAATAGAAAGGCAAGGCAGGAAGAGGGAGGGAGGGGGAATAATATATATTTTATTATAAATTAATATGACATAACATATTCAGAATTTGGAAGGAAAAGGATTTACCATATTTACATGACTATTCACATACATACGTACACACCTCTAAGAACAATCAGGATTTCCTTGTTCAGCCTCTAATTACACCTAAGACTCCTAGACAAAGAGATAGTGTCCATCAACAGATGAATGGATGAAGATGTTGGGGACGGGGAGGGGGGTGTACTACTCAGCCATAAAAACGAATGAAACCCTGCCATCAGCAACAACGTGGATGGACTTGGAGGGCATTATGCTAAGTGATATAAGTCAGACAAAGAAAGACAAATACTGTATGATATCACTTACATGTGGAATCTAAAAAATACAACAGGGGGTGGGAGGAATTGGGAGATTGGAATTGACATTTATACACTATTGATACTATGTATAAAATATAAATAACTAATGAGAACCTACTGATTAGCACAGGGAACTCTACTCGATGCTCTATGGTGACCTAAATGGGAAGGAAAACCAAAAATGAGGGGATATATGTATACGTATAGCTGATTCACTTTGCTATACAGTAGAAACTAACACAACATTGTAAAGCAACTATACTCCAATAAAAATTAATTTAAAAAATAGACAAAAAATACAACAAACTAGTGAATATAACAAAAAAGAAACTCACAGATATAGACAACAAACTAGTGGTTACCAGTGGGGAGAGGCATTATAGGGGTAGGGATTAAGAGGTACAAACTATTATGTAAAAAGTAAGCTACAAGGATACATTGTACAACACAGGGAATATAGTCAATATTTTAAAATAACTATAAATGCAGCATAACCTTTAAAAATTGTGAATCACTATAATGTATACCTGTAACTTATATCACACCACGTCAACTATACTTCAATTAAAAATTAAATTTTAAAAAGTAAAAAAGGGACTTCCCTGTTGGTGCAGTGGTTAAGAATCTGCCTGTCAATGCAAGGAACACAGGTTCAATCCCTGGTCTGGGAAGATCCCACATGCCGCAGAGCAACTAAGCCCACGCGCCACAACTACTGAGCCTGAGCTCTAGAACCCGTGAGCCACAACTACTGAAGCCTCTGTGCCCAGAGCCCGTGCTCTGCAACAAGAGAAGCCACCGCAATGAGAAGCCCACGCACCGCAATGAAGAGCAGCCCCCTCTCACTGCAACTAGAGAAAGCCCCACGCACAGCAACAAAAACTGAATGCAGCCAAAAAAAATAAATTAAAAAAAAAAAAAAAGAGAGAGAGATAGGAAGGGCTCTGTACTGGTTAGCTTTGTTAACCTTTATTAAGGTTAAAGCTGACAGATATAACTGTCAACTATAATAAAAGAAAGGAGAAGTTAAAAAGGTAAATTATTTTCTTCAACAATTTCCACCAAAGTAATTCTGGTTTAAATCCAAATAAAACTACTATAGATAAGAATAATTCTCTCTACCTATTGTCTATTGTACCATTTTTTAAGTACTGGAAATATTCTTTCTTAAAAAAGTACACACTGGCCTTCCCTGGTGGTGCAGTGGTTAAGAATCCGCCTGCCAATGCAGGGGACATGGGTTCGAGCCCTGGGCCGGGAAGATCCCACACGCCGCGGAGCAACTAAGCCTGTGCGCCACAACTACTGAGCCTGAGCTCTAGAGCCCGTGTTCTGCAACGAGAGAAGCCACCGCAGTGGGAAGCCCATGCACCGCAATGAGGAGCAGCCCCCACTCGCCACAACTAGAGGAAGCCCAGGTGCAAAAACGAAGATCCAATGCAGCCAAAAATAATAAATAAATAAATAAAAATTGTAAAAAAAAAAAAAGTACACACACACACGTGTACACACCGTATATGTGCACACATCTGTGTGCCTGCATAAACAAATAGCTGGATCGATAAATCAGGGTTCACAACCTATTGCCCTTCTGCAGCAGGAAGCATGGTCTAAGTTCAATCACTCTTTAGTTTCACTGAATACTCCTCCGGGGCTCAATTTCAGACTCTACAAGGACTACTGTTCTGTGGCCCAGAGGCTGAGACGAAAGGCAAATACTCACTATTATGGTTGATGCCAAGGCCATGCAGGTATCTCAGAGGATCATGACTCAAGCCACGATGCCCGAATGCCACCCTGAAGCAGGCCGATGGAAGGAGTGGGAAGCAGGTAAGATCCCAAGGCAGAGGCCTTACCAACCAGGGTGGGGTTCTTTCTGCCACCTGCACCTCCATGGCCTCACGTCATCCAAGGGTACCCGGTCTCTGTCTCCTGACAGCTGTGCCCTGACTGAAGGGTGGTCTCTGCTGCCTAGCTGCTGTCTGTGACTCACTGCGGTGAACTCCCTAGCTTCTCTGAGGTCTCATGTTAAAACGAACTCCTGAGACTCCACAATGCCTGCCTCTCCAGACTGGCCAGGAACAGCTCTTGGGGTCCCCATACCTCAGCACCAAACTCCACAGTTTAGGTCGTTGTCTCTCAGAATCCATCCCAGAGTTTCCCTGGGCTGCAGCCAAGGAAACATAGGCAACAGGGGACTTTCTATAACCAAACTGGACCATGTTTCCTATGCTCCCTTGGGAAAGGGCGCTTTCTACACCAACTAAAGCCAGATGGTGTGATGGAGGGAGAAGAGGGCCCATGTCTCACTTCTTCAGACCCCCATGTCCTAGAGCCAGACACAGAATGCAGCACCGAGAATTGCTTGGTTATGTTTGTTGAAAGAAAGAAAGTCTCTCTCAAGTGAAGCCCACGTTCCTCTGCTAAAAATTGAACATCTATCCTCTCTCCCTTTTGAATGTCAGAGAAGGGTTCTGTCACCAGTTCTCTACACTTGCAGCAAGGGCTATCCTATTTTAGACAGTCTAACAAAAAGAACATGCTGTTTAAAGATGAAATTATAGTAAATGATTAAACCCCTCAAAGAATTGAGGAAATGGCACCAAACTTTTGAAAGCTAGAGGGACTGAGTGGTAACTGACTTGGAGATCTCAGAAAGCTGACCCTGAAGCAGGCAGAGGAGAAAGCTGAGAGGCAACTCAACTTACAGCACAGCTCCCCCTACCCCGCACCTCCCACCATCAGCCATCTGCTCCTCCTCAGAAGGCTCCAGAACTGGCAACACAACTCCTCTGGAAGCGGTGTGAAGTGGAGTTAAACTCCACTGAGTGAAAATCTACTTAAAAGGCTGTTAAGACTCCCAGACCCCTATTCTTCATAACCCAGTAAATACCCTTCCAGGCCTCAGTGAAAAGCTCTGGAAAATGTGAAACAGAAGGTATCTGACCTGGAGGGTACAAGGCACAGCTGAGGGCAGGAGTACCAACCTGAAAACAAGGGAATTAAGTCACAGGTCCTCATTTCCAGAACACTGGCAGGCAGGCATATATATCCCCCAGGCTTCGGCCTCAGATAAGAGAGAACTACCCGATACCCAAGAAAAGCTCATGACACAAAAGAGATCAAACTCATGATCAAAGCTCATGACACAAAAGAGATCAAACAGAAAAAACAGTTAACTATTTCTATATAATCAACCACAATTCCTGATGACTGAAAAGAACAACAATTTATTATTTCTCACTACTTTTAGAATTGGTTGGGCAGTCCTTCTGACTTTACCTGGGCTCACCTAGGCAGCTGCATGTATATGGAGGACTGTCTGGGTTGGAGGGTTCCGTACAGATTGTTCACATCTGCACATGGTACTGGATGCTAGCTGGGGCGCCTCTCATCATCTGCTAGTCTGGACAAGATTCCTTACTTGGCAGCTGCATGGCAGCATAACAAGAGAACACAGCAGCTCCAAAGCCTCGTAAGGGCTAAGCTCCAGAATATACACAACATCACTTCTGTCACGTTCTATTAGTCAGAGAAAGTCACCAGGCCAGCCATGATTCCAGAGGAAGTAAGGTTGTACTTCTGGATAGGAAGACAAGCAAAATCAATTGCAAGGGGGCAGGGATACTGCAATGGGAGGAACCTGTATCCATTAAATATTCTGTCACATGGAGAAATTAAGATCAAGAGATGAAAACTGCAACAACAAAATCCTAGTGCTATTATCGGCAAAGGCATAAGAGAAACTAGTGCAGCCATGAAACAAGAACAAGAGACTATGAAAAAGGAACAGAGAATAAAAATGAGCTCTTAGGGAGAGGGGCAGAGTCAAGAGGGCAGAGTAGGAGGACGTGGAGTTCACATCTCCTCATAAGTATGACAGGGGTGCGTCGGAGCGCCTGCTGGACACTGGAGGAGGACCTCAGACACTTAGGAGTACAGGAGGGGTCCCGGCACAGCCAGGTGGGACAAGGGAGGGAAGAGGGGGGAGGATGGGTGGAGAAGGGATGGGGCCGGTGACCTGGGGTTGGATGGGAGGAGGAGAGGTTCCCACACTCAGGGGGACCCACTCATGGTGGGGGGATCAGCAGGGACAGGAGGGGACCTTTGGGGGACCACCACCCCTGACAGAGCCTCCTCCAGCTGTGTCGCACCCCCAAAGCCTCTTCTGGCTGAGTGGGTCCCGGTGGATCCAAGCACCACACCCCCGCCCCCTACCACAAAGCCTCCTCCAGCTATGTCGGCCCCTGTGGACATGCCCATGGAAGCCTGCACCCCAGCTGGCCTACACGGGCTCATATACTCCAGGTCAGCTTCAGGAGCAGATGCTGGTGAAAGGAAAACATGCAGAGGTGGGGCTGATACAGTGGATCCAGAGACCTACCTAGAGGTCTTGGAGGCCCTCCTGGGGAGGCGGGGGTTGGATGTGGCTCACAGGGGGGCAAGGACACTGACAGCAGAGCCACCAGTGAGTTTTTCTTTTTTTATTTATTTTTTTAATTCTCTTTTTTTTTGCTCTTGCGCTTTGTTTTGTTGTTGTTTAATTTTTTCTAATATTTTTTATTTTTCTAATTTTATTCTGTTTTTTAATCTTTGTTATTCTTCTGATCTTTTTCATTTGTTGTCTGTTTTCCGGGGGGGGTATCTTTTTTTCTTTTTTGCCATGCTGCACGGCTTGTGGGGTCTTGGTTCCCAGGCCATGGGTCAGGCCTGAGTCCCTGTGGTGGGAATGCCAAGTCCAAGCCACTGGACTAACAGAGAACTTCAAGCCCTAGGGAATATTAATCAGTGTCGGCCCTCACAGAGGCTTCCATCTCGGCACCAAGACATGGCTCCACCCAACTGACTGCAAACTCCAGTGCTGGACACCTCAGGCCAAACAACCAGCAAGAGAGGAACACAGCCCAACCCATCAACAAAAATGAGATGGCAGAGAAATACGTTACAGACGAGGGAGCAAGGTAAAAACCTACAAGAAAAATAAATGAAGAGGACATAGGCAATCTACCTGAAAAATAATTCAGAGTAATGACAGTAAAGATGATCCAAAATCTCAGAAATCAAATGGAGGCACAGATCGAGAAAATACAAGAAATGTTTAATAAGGACCTAGAAGAACTAAAGAACAAACAGTGATGAACAACACAGTAAATGAAATGAAAAATACACTAGAAGGAATCAACAGCAGAATAATTGAGGCAGAATGAATAAGTGAACTGGAAGACAGAATGGTGGAAATAACTTCCAAGGAGCAGAATACAGAAAAAAGAATGAAAAGAACTGAGGAAAATCTCAGACACCTCTGGGACAACATTAAACACCCAACATTCAAATTATAGGGGTCCCAGAAAAAGAAGAGGAAGAGAAAGGGTCTGAGAAAATATTTGAAGAGATTAGAGTTGAAAACTTCCTTAACATGGAAAAGGAAATAGCCACCCAAGTCCAGGAAGCACAGAGAGTCCCACACAGGATAAACCCAAGGAGAAACACACTGAGACATATTAATCAAACTAACAAAAATTAAACTCAAAGAAAAAGTATTAAAAGCATCAAGGGAAAAGCAACAAATAACATACAAGGGAAACCCTATAAGGTTATCAGCTTATTTTTCAGTAGAAGCTCTGCAGGCCAGAAGAGAGTGGCAGGATATATTCAAAGTAATGAAAGGGAAAAACCTACAACAAAGATTACTCTACCCAGCAAGGATCTCATTCAGATTCGACAGAGAAATTAAAACCTTTACAGACAAGCAAAAGCTAAGAGAATTCAGCACCACCAACAAATGCCAAAGAAACTTCTCTAGGAGGGAAACACAAGAGAAGAAAAGACCTACAAAAACAAACCCAAAACAATTAAGAAAATGGTAATAGGTATATACATATCAATAATTACCTTAAATGCTCCAACCAAAAGACACAGACTGGCTGAATGGATACAATAACAAGACCCCTATATATGCTGTCTACAAGAGACCCACTTCAGACCTAAGGATACATACAGACTGAAAGTGAGGAGGTGTAAAAAGATATTCCATGCACTACATAATGATCAAGGGATCAATTCAAGAAGAAGAGATAACAATTATAAATATTTATGCACCCAACATAGGAGCACCTCAATACATAAGGCAAATGCTAACAGCCATAAAAGGAGAAATCAACAGTAACACAATAATTGCGGGGGACTTTAACACCCCAATTACAGCAATGGACAGATCATCCAGACAGAAAATTAATAAGGAAACACAAGCTTTAAATGACACATTAGACAAGATAGACTTACATATTTATTATAAATCACAGTATCAGTCACATACCTAGTAAGTGGGAGAGCTAAGATTCAAACCTACACAATCTGGCCCCCAAGTTTATACTATACAGTTGGCCCTCCATATCCATGGGCCCTGTATCTGTGGGTTCTATATCCTTGAATTCAATTAACCTCAAATCAAAAATATTTGGGGGAATTCCCTGGCAAACCAGTGGTTAGGACTCTGCACTTCCACTGCAGGGGGCACGGGTTTGATCCCTGGTCAAGGAACTAAGATCCCACAAGATACACGGCACGGCCAATAAGTAAATAAATAATGGTCTTTAAAAAAAAACAAACTAGCACTACTGTAAAAAGAAATGTAGACTGAGTTGTCCACCGTATCATTAAAAAAAAAAAATTGGGGAAAAACATTCTAGAAAGATGCAAAAGCAAAACTTGAATCTGCCATTCTCCAGCAACTATTTACATTGTACTTACAACTATTTACATAGCGTTTACATTGTACCAGGTAATAGTCTACAGATGACTGAAAGTATACAGGAGTATATGTGTAGGTTACCTGCAAATACTACATCATTTTATATAAGAGACTGGAGCACTGGCAGGTTTTGGTACCCTCAGGGGTTCTGGAACCAATCCCCACCACACCCACACCCACCCGCTGATACTGAGGGACAACTGTACTGCATATCAAGAAAAAGACAGGGGACCTAATAATCAGGGATCCAATAGAAAAGAGAGGCAACAGAAATTCCCAGGATTCTGAGGAAAAGCAATCCTAGGATATGCAGGGGTCCTAGGAAAAAAACCAGTCTTAACTGAACCAAGTCGAATGGCTACAGAAGATATTTAAGAGAAAGGGAGAAAATACCTGCTGTAAAAGAATGTATTTTGAAGAGATTTTGACAACTAACATAGAGTTCAGAGTTGAATAAGTAAAATGTACGTAGTAAAAATATATATATATATGAAAAGAAGGCATTATCTCTAAGGAAAACAAAAAAGTGCAATTAAAAAAAAAAATCCATGGTATGCTGCTTAACTCAGCTTCCGCTACTATAGCTCAGCTAATACATGGTCATAGTAATATAAACATTGAGTCATGGTCTGAAAAAATTATGATAATATACAGAGAATCTTGAAACTATTTTCATAATAATACTAGGATATCATTCACCCTTTTTACTCCCATATTCTTACTACAAGTATACAGTGCAGTTTTCCAGAGGCTACATAGTATGTGATTTGTCTTCAGAATGAGTTCAGAGGCAAGTATTTTCTCGTTTCTATTAGGCTGTTTTCTATTAAGGCAAACGTTAAAGAGATTTGCAAAAATATAAAATGTTATTACTCTTCTCACAAATTTTTATGAAAGGGTTTTCATTAAAAAAATATTACTTATGATAATATGCAAAGGACTTATCATTGTTTTTTTACATAAATATTTAATTTTTTCTCAGTCTTAATTTCTAACAGGCTAAATGCTGATAAACATATCAGGCATAAACAAAAGCTCTTTGTGATCTTCAATAATTTTTAAGAGTGTAAAACAAGGTTTCAGAATCACTGATTGGGAGGATGGGAAACTGGGCTGTGAAGTGAACACATAGCAAGAGGGTTTGGAGATAAAAGAGAATTAAATCTTCTTTAACAGCAGAAAGTCAATAGGAAGACTTTACAACTGAAAAAAAAAAAAAAGTATAAGCAAGTTATTTAAAGATATGGAAATAGAGACTCAAAGAAATATGTGAAAAGTTGAAAATGGTTACCTCTAGGGCTATGCTGTCCAATATGGAAGCCACTAGTCACATGTGGCTATTGAGCAACTGAAATGTAGCTAGCCTAAGGAAAAAAATTTATTTTATTTTAATTAATTAAAATTAAATTTTAAAACTTGAAGGAGTGTAAAATGTCTTTACATTAAACATATTTTTTCTGGTAGGACTCCATTTAGCTGTGATGGCTGCATTGTGTAAGATATTCCTGTTTTATTGTAGCACATGTATTAGACAAAGGCATCATTTTAATACATTAGGCATCACACTTCCTCATTTCAAAATATATTACAAAGCAAACAGTTATGCCAACAAATTGGACAACCTAGGAGAAACGGCCAAATTTCTAGAAACATACAACCTGCTGAGACTGAAGCAGAAAGAAAGACAATCTGAACAGACCAATCATTAGTAATGAAGTTAAATGTGTAATAAAAACTCTCTCAGCAAACAGAAGTCCAGGATCAAAGGCCTCAAAGAGGAATGTCAATATAGTCAATAGTTATGTACTATCTTTGTATTCTGACAGATGGTAACCAGACTTATCATGGTGATCATTTTGAAATATACAGAAATATCACTTTGCTGTATTTTAAGAACTAACACAGTGCGGTATGTCAGTTCAAAAGCAAAGAAGCAAAAAATCTCATAGAAAAAGACATCATTTTTGTGGTTACAAACACAAACATCAGAGACAAAGAGTTCACATTTATGGTTATCGGAGGTGGGGGAATTGGATGAAGGCGGTCAAAAGGAACAAACTTCCAGTTACAAGACAAATAAGTCCTGGGGAAGCAATGCACAACATGATAGATATAATTAACACTGCTGCACATCATAGATGAACGCTGTTAAGGAAGGAAATCCTGAGTTCTCATCACAAGGAAAATATATTTTTTAATTTAATTTTGTATCCATATGAGATGATGGATGTTCACTAAACCTATGTATTAATCATCTTGTGATGTATGTAAAGGAAAATCATCAGGCCGTGTATCTTTTTTTTTCAATTTATTTAATTAATTTATTTATTTTTGGCTGTGTTGGGTCATCATTGCTGCGCGTGGGCTTTCTCTAGTTGCAGTGAGTAGGGGCTACTCTTCGTTGCAGTGCGCGGGCTTCTTGCGGTGGCTTCTCTTGTTGCAGAGCACGGGCTCTAGGCGCACAGACTTCAGTAGTTGTGGCGCACAGGCTTTAGATGCCCTGCGGTGTGTGGGATCTTCCCGGACCAGGGCTCGAACCCGTACCCCTGCATTGGCAGGCGGATTTTTAACCACTGCGCCACCAGGGAAGTCCCCAGGCTGTGTATCTTATACAGTGATGTATGTCAACTACATTTCAATAAAACTCAAAGAGGGCTTCCCGGGTGGCGCAGTGGTTGAGAGTCCGCCTGCCGATGCAGGGGACACGGGTTCGTGCCCCGGTCCGGGAAGATCCCGCATGCCGCGGAACGGCTGCGCCCGTGAGCCATGGCTGCTGAGACTGCGCGTCCAGAGCCTGTCGCTCCGCAACAGGAGAGGCCACAACGGTGAGAGGCCCGCGTACCGCAAAAAAAGAAAAATTAAAAAATTCAAAGAAAAAAGCTTTTTAAAATATCTCATTAAAACGTTTTTATACTGCTTAACTATTAAAATGATTAAATTTTGGATATACTGGGTCACATACAATATTAAAATTAATTTTATAAGTTTCTTTTTGCTTTTTTTAAATGCAGCTAGTAGAAAATTACACGTGGCTCACATCATATTTCTATTGCATGATGGGGTTCTAGGGAGCAGGAAGTTCTGGGAGGCATTGGTAGAGGACTGCTACCTTTTATAACTACAATTCTTTGTTGGGAGACAATTCTCCATGGGTCCCTCAAATTTCTGCACATCTTGCAGAGTAAGGCACTAACTGCCCTTTTGTTCTGGGCTATTTTTAAGGCTATTCCTATAGCAAACAGCCTTGAAAGAGAGTGCTTTCGTCCCTACCAAAGGGCAAGTGTGCTTACTGTTGAGATAATAAAGATAATATCTCTGGGAACAAAGGGAAGGTAGGCTCACTGCCCACCATAAAAGATTCAGGTTCCCTAAGCTCAGGGTTCCTTTCCTGTAATGCAACCCACTGCCTGTGTAGGTACCATATGGCTCTGTTCATATTGCCCTGGGGAACTGGGGCTCAGGAACCTACATGAAAAATGCCAATACTCTGCTCTGTTATTGCTATAGGTAGTAAACTGTCCTTTGTTTTTGGCCCAGGAGTCTTATGCCTTCTGCCAGCACCGATGAAAATTATGACCGATTTTAAATCTAAGACCTTTGATAGTTCTAAGAGCTTTTTGATAGTTCCACTCTTGTGGAAATATCTGCTTTTTTTTTAAATGTGCATTTATAGTTATTAAAATAAAGGCTACATTTTTCTAGTCTTAAAGGTAGTGATAAAATTAAGAGCTATAAGGATAGTTAATCAGTTTTTAAACATAACTAGCATAAATCAATATTCTCAAGTCTTGGTAAACAAAATGGTTATTAAAATTTCTTCCATTTATACCTTTTTACGTTTTCATTAACTGTTTAGTCTCACATTAAAGCATATTTAACAATTACATAAAATTTAACAATTACATAAAATTTTTAAAAACATAGTAAATATGATTAATGAAAGTCTCAATGACCTGCCCCTAATTTTAAATTAGATGAAACTAAATAAAACTATGTTTCAGGTTTCCCTGGTGGTGCAGTGGTTAAGAATACACCTGCCAATGCAGGGGATACGGGTTCGAGCCTGCTCCAGGAAGATCCCACATGCCGCGGAGCAACTAAGCCCGTGCGCCACAACTACTGAGCCTGCACTCTAGAGCCCGCGAGCCACAACTACTGAAGCCAACGCACCCAGAGCCTATGCTCCGCAACAAGAGAAGCTACCGCAATGAGAAGCCTGTGCACCAAAACAAAGAGTAGCCCCCGCTAGCTGCAATTAGAGAAAAAGCCCGCACGCAGCAACGAAGACCCAACGCAGCCAAAAATAAAATTAAATAAATAAATTTATTAAAAAAACAAAAAACTATGTTTCACCCGTGTGCTCACCTACGGAAGAAAAACAAATACAGGTTCTCCATGCCTGAATTAATGGCATGAAAAGTTCTACAGAATTTTCTTTCACTTACTCATTATACTACTGTGGGAGGAAATGTCATTTAAATAACTAACTCTTGGGACTTCCCTGGTGGTGCAGTGGTTAAGAATCTGTCTGCCAATGCAGTGGACATAGGTTCGAGCCCTGGTCCGGGACGATCCCACATGCCATGGAGCAACTAAGCCTGTGCATCACAACTACTGAGCCCGCAGGCCACAACTACTGAAGCCCACACACCTAGAGCCCTCGCTCTGCAACAAGAGACACCACTGCAGTGAGAATCCATCACACCTCAAAGAAGAGTAGCCCCCACTCGACGCAACTAGAGAAAGCCCGTGCGCAGCAATGAAGACCCAATGTCACCAAAATTAAGTAAATAAAAATAAAATAAAAATAAATAAATAACTCTTGCATTTCATTCATGACTGGAAATAGTATTCATTCAATTGCCATCACTTTCTCCCCTGAGGCACAGCCAGGGACACAGCACCTGATGGCCGGAAAGAGGAGATAAAACCTACCATTTCCGCGCACAGCCTTGGCAGGACCCATGAAATACACCCCAGTCTGCACTACAGAGGGGAAAGCTGTAAGTCCATACAGAGGAAAAGAAAGGATCCAGGAAAGCTTCCTCAGTTACAACCAACTTGAATCTTGAAAAATGGGTAGGATTTAGATATCAGGAAATAGGAGAGAAAAGCATCCCTACTTTCTATGCATGCTGACCAAGTGAAAGCCTGAAGCAAAGGAAGCCGGAAAGGAAGGCGCAATGGTGATGTGTAACAGAAGCAGTTTTAAAAAGAAAAGGAGGGCTTCCCTGGTGGCGCAGTGGTTGAGAGTCCGCCTGCCGATGCAGGGGACACGGGTTTGTGCCCCGGTCCGGAAAGATCCCACACGCTGCGGAGCGGCGAGGCCCGTGAGCCATGGCCGCTGAGCCTGCGCATCCAGAGCCTGTGCTCCGCAACGGGAAAGGCCACAACAGTGAGCTGCCCATATACCACAAAAAAAAAAAAAAGAAAAGAAAAGAAAAGGAGACCACCAAACGGCAGACAGCAGAAGCAAGAAGAACTACAATCCTGTAGCCTGTGGAACAAAAAACACATTCACAGAAAGACAGATGAAGGAACAAGATAAAACCCCAGAAAAATAACTAAATGAAGTGGAGATAGGCGACCTTCCAGAAAAAGAATTCAGAATAATGATAGTGAAGATGATCCAGGATCTCGGAAAAAGAATGAAGGCAAAGATCGAGAAGATGCAAGAAACGTTTAACAAAGACCTAGAAGAATGAAAGAACAACCAGAGATAAACAATACAATAGCTGAAATGAAAAATACACTAGAAGGAAACAATAGCACAATAACTGAGGCAGAATAACGGATAAGTGACCTGGAACACAGAATGCTGGAATTCACTGCTGCAGAAGAGAATAAACAACAAAGAATGAAAAGAAATGAAGACAGCCTAAGAGACCTCTGGGACAACATTAAACACAAAAACATTCGCAAAACAGGGGTCCCAGAAGGAGAGGAGAGAGAGAAAGGGCCCGAGAAAATATTTGAAGAGATTATAGTTGAAAACTTCCCTAACATGGGAAAGGAACTTCTCTAAGTGGGAAACACAAAGGACCTACAAAAACAAACCCAAAACAATTAAGAAAATGGTAATAGAAACATACATATCGATAATTACCTTCAACATGAATAGATTACATGCTCCAACCAAAAGACGCAGGCTTGCTGAATGGATACAAAAACAAGACCCATATATATGCTGTCTACAAGAGACCCACTTCAGATCTAGGGACACATACAGACTGAAAGTGAGGGGATGGAAAAAGATATTCCATGCATACGGAAATCAAAAGAAAGCTGGAATAGCAATACTCATATCAGATAAAATAGACTTTAAAATAAAGAATGTTACTAAAATAAAGAACGTTACAAGAGACAAGGAAGGTCACTGCATTATGATCAAGGGATCAACCCAAGAAAAAAATATAACAATTATAAATATATATGCACCCAACATAGGAGCACCTCAATACATAAGGCAACTGCTAACAGCTATAAAAGGCAATCAATAGTAACACAATAATATTGGGGGGCTTTAACACCTCACTTACACCAATGGACAGATCATCCAAAGTGAAAATAAATAAGGAAACAGAAGCTTTAAATGACACAATAGACCAGATAGATTTAATTGATATTTATAAGACATTCCATCCAAAAACAGCAGATTACACTTTCTTCTCAACTGCGCATGGAACATTCTCCAGGATAGATCACATCGTGGATCACAAATCAAGCCTCAGTAAACTTAAGGAAACTGAAATCATATCAAGCATCTTTTCTGACCACAACACTATGAGATTAGACATGAATTACAGGGAAAAAAATGTAAAAAACACAAACACATGGAGGCTAAACAATACGTTACTAAATAACCAAGAGATCACTGAAGAAATCAAAGAGGAAATCAAAAAATACCTAGAGACAAATGACAGTGAAAACACGACGATCCAAAACCTATGGGATGCAGCAAAAGCAGTTCTAAGAGGAAAGTTTATAGCTATACAAGCCTACCTCAAGAAACAAGAAAAATCTCAAATAAACAATCCAACCTTACACCTAAAGGAACTAGAGAAAGAAGAACAAACAAAACCCAAATTTAGCAGAAGGAAAGAAATCATAAAGACCAGAGCAGAAATAAATGAAACAGAAATAAAGAAAACAACAGGAAAGATCAATAAAACTAAAAGCTGGTTCTTTGAGAAGGTAAACAAAATTGATAAACCATTAGCCAGACTCATCAAGAAAAAGAGGGAGAGGACTCAAATCAATAAAATTAGAAATGAAAAAGGAGAAGTTACAACAGACACCGCAGAAATACAAAGCATCCTAAGAGACTACTACAAGCAACTCTATGCCAATAAAATGGACAACCTGGAAGAAATGGACAAATTCTTAGAAAGGTATAACCTTCCAAGACTGAACCAGGAAGAAATAGAAAATATGAACAGACCAATCACAAGTAATGAAATTGAAACTGTGATTAAAAATCTTCCAACAAACAAAAGTCCAGGACCAGATGGCTTCACAGGTGAATTCTATCAAACATTTAGAGAAGAGCTAACACCCATCCTTCTCAAACTCTTCCAAAAAATTGCAGAGGAAGGAACACTCCCAAACTCATTCTATGAGGCCACCATCACCCTGATACCAAAACCAGACAAAGATACTACAAAAAAAGAAAATTACAGACCAATATCACTGATGAATATAGATGCAAAAATCCTCAACAAAATACTAGCAAACAGAATCCAACAACACATTAAAAGGATCATACACCATGATCAAGTGGGATTTATCCCAGGGATGCAAGGATTCTTCAATATACGCAAATCAATCAATGTGATACACCATATTAACAAATTGAAGAATAAAAACCATATGATCATCTCAATAGATGCAGAAAAAGCTTTCGACAAAATTCAACACCCATTTATGATAAAAACTCTCCAGAAAGTGGGCATAGAGGGAACCTACCTCAACATAATAAAGGCCATATATGACAAACCCACAGCAAACATCATTCTCAATGGTGAAAAACTGAAAGCATTTCCTCTAAGATCAGGAACAAGACAAGGATGTCCACTCTCACCACTATTATTCAACATAGTTTTGGAAGTCCTAGCCACGGCAATCAGAGAAGAAAAAGAAATAAAAATATAAGTTGGAAAAGAAGAAGTAAAGCTGTCACTGTCTGCACATTAGATGATACTATACATAGAGAATCCTAAAAATGCGACCAGAAA
>NW_020172625.1:4297007-4307644 GCF_003031525.2 Neophocaena asiaeorientalis asiaeorientalis
ATTTTTTACAGAACTAGAACAAAAAACCTTAAAATTTGTATGAAGACACAAAAAGACGCCAAATAGCCAAAGCAGTCTTGAGGGGAAAAAATGGAGCTGGAGGAATTGGACTCCCTGACTTCATACTATACTGCAAAGCTACAGTAATCAAGACAATATGGTACTGGCACAAAACCAGAAATATAGATCAATGTTACAAGATAGAATGCCCAGAGATAAACCCACGCACCTATGGTCAACTAATCTATGACAAAGAAGGCAAGGATATACAATGGAGAAAAGACAGTCTCTTCAATAAGTGGTGCTGGGAAAACTGGACAGCTACATGTAAAAGAATGAAATTAGAACACTCCCTAACACCATACACAAAAATAAACTCAAAATGGATTAGAGACCTAAATGTAAGACCAGACACTATAAAGCTCTTAGAGGAAAACATAGGAAGAGTACTCTTTGACATAAATTACAACAAGATCCTTTTTGATCCACCTCGTAATAGAAATAAAAACAAAAATAAATGGGACCTAATGAAACTTAGACGCTTTTGCACAGCAAAGGAAACCATAAACCTGACGAAAAGACAACCCTCAGAATGGGAGAAAATATTTGCAAACGAATCAACGGACAAAGGATTAATCTCCAAAATATATAAACAGCTCATGCAGCTCAATAATAAAAAAACAAACAACCCAATCCAAAAATGGGCAGAAGACCTGAATAGACATTTCTCCAAAGAAGACAAACAGATGGCCAAGAAGCACATGAAAAACTGCTCAACATCACTAATTATTAGAGAAATGCAAATCAAAACTACAGTGAGGTATCACCTCACACCAGTTAAAATGGGCATCATCAGAAAATCTACAAACAAATCTACAAACAACAACAAAATCTACAAACAAAATCTACAACAAGCTGCAGAGCATGTGGAGAAAAGGGACCCCTCTTGCACTGTTGGTGGGAATGTAAATTGATACAGCCACTGTGGAGAACAGTATGGAGGTTCCTTAAAAAACTAAAAATAGAATTACCATATGGCCCAGCAATCTCACTACTGGGCATATACCCAGAGGAAACCATAATTCAAAAAGACATATGAACCCCAATGTTCATTGCAGCACTATTTACAACAGCCAGGTCATGGAGGCAACCGACATGCCCATCAACAGACGAATGGATTAAGACGATGTGGTGCATATATACAATGGAATATTACTCAGCCATAAAAAGGAACAAAATTGGGTCATTTGTAGAGATGTGGATGGATCTGGAGACTGTCACACACAGTGAAGTAAGTCAGAAAGAGAACAACAAATATCATATATTAACGCATATATGTGGAACCTAGAAAAATGGTACAGATGAACCGGTTTGCAGGGTAGAAACTGAGACACAGATGTAGAGAACAAATGTATGGACACCAAGGGGGGAAAGCGGCGGAGGGTGGGGGTTGGGGGGATGAATTGGGAGACTGGGATTGACATGTATACACTGATGTGTATAAATGTGATGACTAGTAAGAACCTGCTGTATAAAAAAATAAATTAAAAAGAGAAAAAAGAAAAGGAAGGTGAACAAGAGATAACAGCTGTTTACCACTCATGTTCCATAACCCTAGAGACCTCCTTTCATGTTCTATTACGACACAAGGTTTGTTTTCTCAGTTACAGTACACCACAACAATGAATAGATTTTAAAGTACATCTGTGGAAACTAAGTCAAGATTTCAGTAAAGAAATCAAAAGAGTGATGATAAACAGGGGACACATACACACCCCAAATGACTACAATTCTCACTCATAATAAAAAGCCCTTCTGAGAAGCAGCTCAGAAGGCTGTAGAAAAGTCCTGCACAGAAGCAGTGGTGGTGGCGGCCTCTCTCCAGGGCCAGCTCTGTGCTCCCCTAGGATGGCTCTTCATCCATCAAATGAGCTTTGCTCAGTAATACTGAAAATGCTCAAACCATTCCCTGAAAGAAGGAAACTTGAGAAGAACCAAAACACTGTTCTGGAAATTTCCTTTGCAAATGTAAGGCAAACAATAAGTACACAGAGACCAGAGAGTAGACTTGTTTGTTCTCTGAATGCCTTCTTTTCCTTATACACCCCTTATGTGCGCGCGTGCGTGCGCACACACGCACACACACACACACACACACACACTCACTCTGAATGTCTGAGAATAAAGACCAATGCTCTTCATCTGGATCTCTCTTTAAATACTCAATGATAGCTTGAAAGGGTGAAAGAAGACTTAATAACTGGCCTAAGTCCTTTTTCCAGGAACCTAGACATATATATTCATGGAGTCAAAAAAGACAAGTCGGGGAGGGGATAAGGGCACCAGCAGGACCAGACACAATGCATCAGAATAAATGAGCTGAGGGCCTCTCCTTCCCACTATGTTGAGCTGTCTGTGTCCTCTGGCCACCAGAGCGGGGCCCGTGGCTGAAGCAGCAGCAGGGCTTGAAAACACTGGCTCCAGCTCATGAGGAAATAAACGCAGGTGGATGAGGCTGGTCAATTCAAACAGGATTCTACAATTATGTGTCCCCTGTAACTCACTATTTGGGTTTACCCATACAAGTTGTACCCGTTCCCTTAAAAGCCAAAAGAATGCCCATGACTGTACTAAAATATCAGAATTAATGCATTATATTAGTAATTAGGAAAAGCAAATGATAAAATGGTGTGTGTGTGTATATATATATATATATATATACACACACACACACAATGGAATATCCTTCAGCCTTCAAAAGGAATGAATTTCTGACACATGCTACGTTCATCTACATTAAGTGAGTAAGCCGGTCACAAAAACACAAATACCGTATTATACCACTTACAGGAGGGAGGTACCTAGAGTAATTAAATTCACAGAGATGTAAAGTGAAATAGAGGTGACCAGGGGCACTGCAAGGAGGAAAGGAGCAGCTATCGCTTAATGAGTACAGAGTTTCTGTACGGATGATGAAAAGGTCTGGAAATGGACAGCACAGACCGGTGCACCACACTGTGAGTATACTTAGTGTCCCTGAATTTTCCCTGACTCCATCAGTGATACAGTTTTAAACTTGAGGGTTATTTTTTTTAAGCCATTATGATTTTTAAAAAGATGCAGCTGGCTTACATGTACCTTGACACCTTAAGAGTAGGTGAGTACATTTAGGCAAAAGTGTTACTTAGAAGAGGCTTTTTAACTTAAGAGAAATATATCAGGAGTACAGGCAGGAGTGACGCAGGTTGCCTGAACACACAAAGACAGACCTTTTCAAGTTTCATGCCATGAAAATTTGGAGATAAAGAACAAAGATCATGTGTCTGGCTCCCTCTCAAAAACCAGTGTGTTTCTTACGGCTGTAGTGTTATCCCAGCTTCCTTGAAGTAGGAGTATCGGCTAAACAAACTTTGAAATGGGAAAAGCCTGTCCCATAAGGCAGTAAGTTTATTCACAGAGGCTGACCTTGATAGATCTGAACAGGAATACATCTATTAATGCGCGCAAGCGCACGCACACACACACACACACACACACACCGTTTGTTTTTTTGAAGAAATCTTCAACCTTATTACTACTACACACCAAAGTAAGTATAAAAGATCTCATTGTTCACTTTCAAAATTGCAGACTGAAGAGTAATAAACTTTATTCTTTCTTTCCGTTTTTTTAAAAATTGAATACTAGGTAGTTTATAATACTGAATAGAGCACCACAGTTTTTTGGAAACAAATTTTAGATTTCAAAGGTACTTTAAGGTTCATTTTGTTCACTCTTAATGTTAAAGATGAGAAAGCCGGCACTCAGAGTGTACACGGTTGGCTAGGCCAGCCAGCAAGAACAATTCTTAAGCAGAGACATCTTAATAGTGGCCCAGGTTTCTGTCCCACCCACTCCTCATGAAGCCCATAGGTCCCAGATTTTGTTGAATAATCCCAATTTTAAATACTCTAGGGTTTAAATGCTTCCTAGGTTCCAAAAATTCTAGTTATAAAATACTAGATTCCCTCTTGCTTTTAGAAGAATTTCCAAAATTCCAGGTCATACCACCTGTCTGGATTTTTGGCTTGCTAAATGTAATTGTCAGAGCAAACAGTCTCAATCCATACAGAAGAATATACAGCTATTAGCAAGAATGAGAAGTGCTCTCTTTGCCCCATTTCTTCAACAGGTTAAAACCAGCGCAACCTCTTGCACTTGGTCCCTTTTCTGAACCACAATGACTGCCCCCTTATCTGAAATCCAACATCATTCACTGTCAGAAGCCACAGAGCAAAACAGCAGTGTGAAGTCAAACACAAGCCAAGTATAAACCCTAACTATGCGACGTCCTGATGACTGGCTTCAGCAAGCTACCTAACCTCTCTGAGCCTTAGTTTCCTCATCTGAAAAATGAAGCTCGGGCTTCCCTGGTGGCGCAGTGGTTAAGAACCCACCTGCCAATGCAGGGGACACGGGTTCGAGCCCTGGTCCAGGAAGACCCCACATGCTGTGGAGCAACTAAGCCCGTGCACCCCAACTACTGAGCCTGCTCTATAGTCCACGAACCACAACTACTGAACCCGTGTGACGCAACTACTGAAGCCCGAAAGCCTAGAGCCCGTGCTCTGCAACAAAAGAAGCCACCGCAATGAGAAGCCTGCGCACCGCAACTAGAAGAAAGCCCGCGCGCAGCAAAGAAGACACAACACGGCCAAAAATAAAAATAAATAAAATAAATTTTTAAAAATGAAGCTCATAATACCCTCTTTATTTGGTTGGTGATGATTTTTTTAAAAACCTATAAAGCACCTAACAGTGATTAGTATGCATCAGTTCCCCAATAAACAAGGGTTAGCACCGTCACTGCTCACTTAATTCCACATAACCCCATCTCTGAACTAATCCAGGCACATGCTTGCTCGGCTCCTAGTAATCAGGGTCCAGCCTCAGCCTTCTTTCCTACCCCCTCTACTCACACTGCTCCCTAGGCCTTGCATAGGCTTATTCAATCAGTAACGACCCAAAGAATGAAAAAAACAAGCCTAAATATTGCAAAATCCACTCCCTTCCACCCAAAAAAGGTAGGGCGGTATCTTGGATACTTTTTGTTAAATGTGCCTTCTAACTCAGTCTTTTCCAGATAAAGAAACTAAAGTACAGTACTTAAATGCCCCAAATTATAGTCTGTCGATAAGTGTAACATGAATTCAAAGCACTCTGTTTGGGTCTTACAGAATGAATATCTATAAAGAAACCCCAAACGACTGGCCTCATGCTGGGTGGCTCTCATCCTGTCTTCAGGATTGACCTACCTTTCTTAACCTTTCTGCACTTCAGTCTCTTCACCTACTCACAAGAGCAGACGAGTTCGGTTAGGGGACCCCTATTTTTGAGTGATAAAGCACTTTGCTGTTCCTCAGAAGATGTATGACGGACAGGGACGAGGGATGGGAAGGCTGAGCACTGACTGAGCTGAGAGTCAAGAGAGCAGAGGATGACAGGGAAGTCCCAAAGCAAGACAAAATCTTAATCGGACTGTATTTCCAGAAGTCTGAGAACTTATTTTTTCTCACACTGATAGTTTTGAAACCGATAGGCATTTGATGCACTTATATACACTATGTGTTCATTACTATGGTGGTTTATTTTTTATAATGTCCTTGAAAACTGATATTAAATTGATGGTGCTCTTACAATTGAAGTTACTGCAGAATTAAGGGAAGTTTTAATGTTAAGAGTTAGCAAGTTCTTTTTACATACATTTTCTCTTTAACAGTTAAAGAAACTGAGACTTTAGCTGCTCTGTGAGCATCTGCTGTTTATCTACTCTAGGTCACCAGCAGGAAAGAGGTGAGGTGGGGCTCAACCCAGAACTGACTCTGGGGAGAGAGAAGAGGGAGCAGAACAGTCTCACTTTCCAGCCAAGAACAACACTGGATCTAGTTATTAAAAGCTTCAAATTATACCTCGCCCTACCTCCTAACCTTACAAGGAGCCCCAGAACCTTCCAATTCTTCCCTCGGGTGTAACTATGACAAACTCTCCTCCTGAAGGCTTCAGACCAAAGATACATCAGAACAACATCTTCAACCCTCAGATACCCATTTGAGAGCGGAGCTCTGAACGCTCCCATTACGAAGCTTCATAAACTTAAGGGGCAACCTTTATCTATCCTTTTATCTAAATTACATTTAAGCGCAGTTGTTGAATTTGAAATTATTGCAGAAGTCAAGAATGAAGGTATTCTCTACGTAATAACACAGAAAACAGTTTTTGACATGAACTGGCATTCAGAGATGAGTTGCACTTTAGTCTGTACAAAATAAACCCATTAAAAAAACAAGCCTCCAAACATATCATAAATGTGCACTGGAAAAATATGAGAGGCATATATCCAAAACCATTTAGTGATCATCTTTTAGTCTGGGGAGGCGGGGGAGAGAGGTATTTATTCACTTTTGTAATACCTGAATTTTTAATTTTCACTTCAGGAATTGTTTTTAATTGTAAATTGAGATAAAATGGCCCCAGTGCTCCAACATAAGCTCCAGTTAAATACTGACAGTTTTGCAAAGCATGACGATAACAATAATTTCTGAACAAACAAAAAGCTGTTTACAGTCTCAGTCCAGCTACACGTCATTTTACATGTTCCTTTCTGATGCCTATCCAGGGGCACGACTGTTTTACATTTGTACTCAGATGTGATAGCAGCTGGGATTCAGTTTTCTATTCTGCTTTTTTCATCTAATGGATATCAAAATGTCTTCATTGTTTCTGCCCCAATTAGTGTGTGCCTTGTGGCTGGATAGTAAAGGGTATTTCCAAATTATACTGATATAAACATGAGCTATGGACATGTTTGAATAAACTCGTATCTTTGCTTTTCCTTGGAATTCCAGGAGGACCCTTGGATCAAAATCTATAAATTTCTATGGCTCTTGATTGCCTTTCAAATGGACTATAGTAGGTACCTATACTGAGTAAATATATGAGTACCCTAATATCTCAGTATCATTTTCTCTACATTTACTCTATAATTATCTTAACTACGTGCTACCTGTTCATATAGTGTGTAATTATTATTGATCTATTACAACTGTAAAATGATACATCAGAGAGGTTTCATTTTCTATTTCTTTGATTACTAGTGGCTCAATATTTTCTCCAGTATGTTTACATGTGAGAGGAAGGAGAGTCTGGTAGCAATGATTTCAACTCTAAAGCCAGACTACCCAGTTCAAAAACTGGACACCATCATCCACCAACTCATGCTTTCATAAGGCCTTAACCTCTCCAAGTTTCAGCTTCCTTGCTGGTTAAAATAATAACAATTTGGAGACCTTCAAGACGGTGGAGGAGTAAGACGTGGAGACCACCTTCCTCCCCACAAATACATCAGAAATACATCTACATGTGGAACAACTCCTACAGAACACCTACTGAACGCTGGCAGAAGACCTCAGACCTCCCAAAAGGCAAGTAACTCCCCACGTACCTGGGCAGTGCAAAAGAAAAAGAACAAACAGAGACAAAAGAATACGGACGGGGGCTTCCCTGGTGGCGCAGTGGTCGAGAGTCCACCTGCCGATGCACGGGACGTGGGTTTGTGCCCCGGTCTGGGAGGATCCCACATGCTGCGGAGCGGCTGGGCCCGTGGGCCATGGACAGGTGGGGGCTGGGAGTTGAGGCTTGGGCTTCGGAGGTCGGATCGCAGGGAGAGGACTGGGGTTGGCTGCGTGAACACAGCCTGAAGGGGGCTAGTGCGCCACAGCTAGACGGGAGGGAGTCTGAGAAAACATCTGTAACTGCCTAAGAATCAAGAGACCATTGTTGGATTTCCCTGGTGGCGCAGTGGTTGAGAGTCCGCCTGCCGATGCAGGGCACATGGGTTCGTGCCCCAGTCTGGGAAGATTCCACATGCTGCGGAGTGGCTGGGCCCGTGAGCCATGAGCCTGCACGTCTGGTGTCTGTGCTCCGCAACGGGAGAGGCCACAACAGTGAGAGGCCCGCAGGCGCGAGCCCCGGCTAGCAGCGCAGACCACAGAGATAGGCATTAGACGCTAAGGCTGCTGCTGCAGCCACCAGGAACCCTGTGTGCAAGCCCAGGTCACTATCCGCATCACCCCTCCCAGGAGCCCGTGCAGCCCGCCACTGCCAGGGTCCCGTTATCCAGGGACAACTTCCCCGGGAGACCACACGGTGTGTCTCAGGCTGGTGCAACGTCACGCCAGCCTCTGCCGCCACTGTACCCCTCCCTCCCCCCGGCCTGAGTGAGCCAGAGCCCCATAATCAGCCGCGCCTTTAACTCCATCCTGTCTGGGTGAAGAACAGACTCCAGAGGGTGTCGTACATGCAGAGGCGGGTCCAAATCCAAAGCTGAACCCCAGGAGCTGTGCGAACAAATAAGAGAAAGGGAAATTTCCCCCAGCAGCCTCAGGAGCAGCGGATTAAATCTCCACAGTCAACTTGTACCCTGCATCTGTGGACTACCTGAATAGATAAGGAATCATCCCAAATTCAGTAGGTGGACTTTGGGAGCAACGATATATTTTTTTTTTCCACTTTTTCTCTTTTTGTGAGTGTGTATGTGTATGCTTCTGTGTGTGATTTTGTCTGTATAGCTTTGCTTTTACCATTTGTCCTAGGGTTCTGTTCTTTTTTTTTTTTAGTATACTTTTTAGTGCTTGTTATCATTGGTGGATGTGTTTTCTCTCTTTTTTCTTTATTATTACATTTTAATTTTTTTATTTTTAATAATTATTTTCTACTTTAATTATTTTATTTTATTTTTCTTTCTTTCTTTCTTTCTTTCTCCCTTTTCTTCTCAGCCGTGTGGCTGAAAGGGCTTTGGTGCTCTGGCCGGATGTCAGACCTGTGCCTCTGAGGTGGAAGAGCAGAGTTCAGGTCACTAATCCACCAGAGACCTCCCAGCTGCACATAATATCAAACGGCGAAAGCTCTCCCAGAGATCTCCATCTCAACGCAAAGACCCAGCTCCACTCAATGAACAGCAAGCTACAGTGCAGAACACCCCATGTCAAACAAGTAGCAGGAAGACAACCCCACCCATTAGCAGAGAGGCTGCCTAAAATCATAATAAGGTCACAGACACCCCAAAACACACCACCAGACGCGGTCCTGCCCACCAGAAAGACAAGATCCAGCCTCATCCACCAGAACACAGGTACTAGTCCCCTCCACCAGGAAGCCTACACAAGCCACTGAACCAACCTTACCCACTGGGGACAGACATCAAAAACAATGGGAACTACGAACCTGCAGCCTGCAAAAAGGAGACCCCAAACACAGTAAGTAAAGCAAAATGAGAAGACGGAAAAACACACAGCAGATGAAGGAGCTAGGTAAAAACCCACCAAACCAAACAAATGAAGAGGAAATAGGCAGTCTACCTGAAAAAGAATTCAGAGTAATGCTAGTAAAGATGATCCAAAATCTTGGAAACAGAATGGAGAAAATACAAGAAATATTTAACAAGGACCTAGAAGAACTAAAGAGTATACAAACAATGATGAACAACACAATAAGTGAAACTTAAAATTTTCTAGAAGGAATCAATAGCAGAATAACTGAAGCAGAAGAACGGATAAGTGACCTGGAAGATAAAATAGTGGAAATAACTATTGCAGAGCAGAATAAAGAAAAAATAATGAAAAGAATGGAGAACAGTCTCAGAGACCTCTGGGACAACATTAAACACAACAACATTTGAATTATATGGGTCCCAGAAAAAGAAGAGAAGAAGAAAGGGACTGAGAAAATATTTGAAGAGATTATAGTTGAAAACTTCCTTAATATGGGAAAGGAAATAGTTAATAAACTCCAGGGAGCACAGAGAGTCCCATATAGGATAATCTAAGGAGAAGCACGGCAAGACACATATTAATCAAACTATCAAAAATTAAATACAAAGAAAAAATATTAAAAGCAGCAAGGGAAAACAACAAATAGCATATAAGGGAATCCCCATAAGGTTAACAGCTGATCTTTCAGCAGAAACTCTGCAACCCAGAAGGAAGTGGCAGGACATACTTAAAGTGATGAAAGAGAAAAACCTACAACCAAGATTACTCTACCCAGTAAGGACCTCAATCAGATTCGACAGAGAAATTAAAACCTTTACAGACAAGCAAAAGCTAAGAGAATTCAGCACCACCAAACCAGCTTTACAACAAATGCTAAAAGAACTTCTCTAGACAGGAAACACAAAAGAAGGAAAACACTTACAATAACAAACCCAAAACAATTAAGAAAATGGTAATAGGAACATACATATCGATAATTACCTTAAATGTAAATGGATTAAATGCTCCAGCCAAAAGACACAGACTGGCTGAATGGATACAAAAACAAGACCCATATATATGCTGTCTACAAGAGACCCACTTCAGACCTAGGGACACATACAGACTGAAAGTGAGGGGATGGAAAAAGACATTTCATGCAAATGGAAATCAAAAGAAAGCTGGAGTAGCAATTGTCATATCAGACAAAATAGACTTTAAAATAAAGACTCTTACAAGAGACAAAGAAGGATACTACATAATGATCAAGGGACCAATCCAAGAAGAAGATATAACAATTGTAAATATTTATGCACCCAACATAGGAGCACCTCAATACATAAGGCAAAA
>NW_020172625.1:4307743-4337666 GCF_003031525.2 Neophocaena asiaeorientalis asiaeorientalis
AAAAAAAAAAAAAAAAAAAAAAAAAAAAAAATGATACATTAAACAAGATGGACTTAATTGATCTTTATAGGACATTCTATCCAAAAACAACTGAATTCACTTTCTTCTCAAGTGCTCATGGAACATCCTCCAGGATAGATCATATCTCGGGTCACAAATCAAGCCTTGGCAAATTTAAGAAAATTGAAAACATATCAACTATCTTTTCTAACCACAATTCTATAAAACTAGATATCAATTACAGGAAAATATCGGTAAACAATACAAACACATGGAGGCTAAACAATACACTACTTAATAACCAAGAGATCACTGAAGAAATCAAAGAGGAAACCAAAAAATACCTAGAAACAAATGACAATGAAAACACAACGACCGAAAACCTATGGGATGCAGCAAAAGCAGTTCTAAGAGGGAACTTTATAGCAATACAATCCTACCTTAAGAAACAAAATATCCCAAATAAACAACCTAACATTATACCTAAAGCAATTAGAGAAAAAGAACAAAAAAACCCCAAAGTTAGCAGGAGGAAAGGAATCATAAAGATCAGATCAGATATAAATGAAAAAGAAATGAAGGAAACAATAGCAAAGACCAACAAAACAAAAGCTGGTTCTTTGAAAAGATAAACAAAATTGATACACCATTACCCAGACTCATCAAGAAATAAAAAGGAGCAGACTCAAATCAATAGAATTAGAAATGAAAAAGGAGAAGTAACAACTGACACAGCAGAAATACAAAGGACCCTGAGAGATTACTACAAGCAACTATATGCCAATAAAACAGACAACCTGGAAGAAATGGACAAATTCTTAGAAAAGCACAACCTTCCGAGATTGAAGCAAGAAGAAACAGAAATTGTAAACAGACCAATCAATCACACGCACTGAAATTGAAACTGTGATTAAAAATCTGCCAACAAACAAAAGCCCAGGATCACATGGCTTCACAGGGAAATTCTATCAAACATTTAGCGAAGAGCTAACACCTATCCTTCTCAAACTCTTCCAAAATATAGCAGAGTGAAAACACTCCCAAACTCATTCTACGAGGCCACCATCACCATGATACCAAAACCAGATAAAGATGTCACAAAGAAAGGAAACTACAGGCCAATATCACTGATGAACATAGATGCAAAACTCGTCAAGAAAATACTAGCAAACAGAACCCAACAGCGCATTAAAAGGATCATACACCATGATCAAGTGGGGTTTATCCCAGGAATGCAAGGATTCTTCAATATACGCAAATCAATCAATGTGATACACCACATTAAGAAACTGAAGAATAAAAATCATATGATCATCTCAACAGATGCAGAAAAAGCTTTCGACAAAATTCAACACCCATTTATGATAAAAACCCTACAGAAAAGAGGCATAGAGGGAACTCATCTCAACATAATAAAGGCCATATACGACAAACCCACAGCCAACATTATTCTCAATGGTGAAGCAATCCTGAGAAAGAAAAACGGAGCTGGAGGAATGAGGCTCCCTGACTTCAGACTGTACTACAAAGGTACAATAATCAAGACAGTATGGTATGGTACTCGCACAAAAACAGAAATATAGATCAACGGGACAGGATAGAAAGCCCAGAGATAAACCCACGCACATATGGTCATCTTATTTTTGATAAAGGAGGCAAGAATATACAATGGAGAAAAGACAGCCTCTTCAATAAGTGGTGCTGGGAAAACTGGACAACTACATGTAAAATAATGAAATTAGAACAGTGTCTAACACCATACACAAAAATAAACTCAAAATGTATTAAAGACCTAAATGTAAGGCCAGACACTATCAAACTCTTAGAGGAAAACATAGGCAGAACACTCTGTGACATAAATCACAGCAAGATCCTCTCTGACCCACCTCCCAGAGAAATGGAAATAAAAACAAAAATAAACAAATGGGACCTAATGAAACTTAAAAGCTTTTGCACAGCAAAGGAAACTATAAACAAGATGAAAAGGCAACCCTCAGAATGGGAGAAAATATTTGCAAATGAAGCAACCGACAAAGGATTAATCTCCAAAATTTACAAGCAGCTCATGAGCTCAATATCAAAAAAACAAACAATCCAATCCAAAAATGGGCAGAAGACCTAAATAGACATTTCTCTAAAGAAGATATACAGATTGCCAACAAACACATGAAAGAATGCTCAACATCACTAATCATTAGAGAAATGCAAATCAAAACTACAGTGAGGTATCACCTCACACCAGTCAGAATGGCCACCATCAAAAAATCTACAAACAGGGCTTCCCTGGTGGCACAGTGGTTGAGAGTCCGCCTGCCGATGCAGGGCACACGGGTTCGTGCCCCTGTCCGGGAAGATCCCACATGCCACGGAGCGGCTGGGCCCATGGGCCATGGCCATTGAGCCTGCGCATCCGGAGCCTGTGCTCCGCAACGGGAGAGGCCCTCGTACCACAAAAAAAAAGTAAAAATAAAACTACCATACGACCCAGCAATCCCGCTACTGGGCATATACCCTGCAAAAAGCATAATTCAAAAAGAGTCATGTACCACAATGTTCACTGCAGCTCTATTTACAATAGCCAGGACATGGAAGCAACCTAAGTGTCCATTGACAGATGAATGGATAAAGAAGATGTGGCACATATATACAATGGAATATTACTCAGCCATAAAAAGAAAAGTGAGGTGAATGGACCTAGAGTCTGTCAAACAGAGTGAAGTAAGTCAGAAAAAGAAAAACAAATACCATATGCTAATGCATATATATGGAATCTAAAAAAAATGGTTCTGATGAACCTAGGGGCAGGACAGGAATAAAGATGCACACGTAGAGAATGGACTTGAAGACACGGGGTCGGGTGGGGGGAGGCTAAGCTGGGACGAAGTGAGAGAGTGGCATGGACATATATAGACTCCCAAATGTAAAAGAGATAGCTAGTCAGAAGCAGCCTCATAGCACAGGGAGATCAGCTCGGTGCTTTGTGACCACCTAGAGGGATGGGATAGGGAGGATGGGAGGGAGACGCAAGAGGGAGGAGATATGAGGATATATGTATATGTATAGCTGATTCACTTTGTTATAAAGCAGAAACTAACACACCATTGTAAAGCAATTATACTCCAATAAAGATGTTAAAAAATAACAATAATATTAAGCAATTTAATTGGGTTAAGGATCATACATACATTAGGTTTTTGGGGGGTTTTTTTGGGTTTTTTTTTGCCGTACGCGGGCCTCTCACTGCTGTGGCCTCTCCCGTTGCGGACCGCCATGGCTCACGGGCCCAGCCGCTCCGCGGCATGTGGAATCTTCCCAGACCGGGGCACGAACCCGTGTTCCCTGCATCGGCAGGCAGACTCTCAACCACTGCGCCACCAGGGAAACCCCATACATTAGTTTTTATACAGAATAAGTGAGCCAACCTGTAATGTACTTACACTATACTTGATACATAATGAGCCTTCGATGAACATTAGGAATTTATTCATTATTATTGTTTACATTTCCTCAACTGGACATTGTTCAAATCTTTAATTCATATCTAAGGGTAACTTTTTTCAGACACCCTCCCCAAATAAGAAACTGTATCTCAAGTTTATTGACAAATACCTGAATACACTTAATTCCACAGAAGCAGCTATTATACAAAACAGTGTGTTGTACAAAAAGCTATTAAACAAAACCTATCATATAGGTTCTAGGGGAAAAATACAATCACAAATAATGCATCTCCCTGATCTCAAAGAGTTCACACAAAGGTTATTTGCTGAGCCTTCTGCGGGAAATTATAGGCTTGGTCAATACAGTAAAAAGCTATTTTGAAAACAATGCATCCATTGTAGAGCTGAAAGTAACTTGAGAATGCATCTAGTCCTGCTAGAAACACCAGCTCTGGTGGGCAGTTACTAGGTTGTGGGGGTCAGGTGGATCCTGTGGTCCAATAAATTATGAGAAATGTGGTCAGAAACAAAGTTGGACAAGATGCCGTACTCCCAGGCTTCTTCCTTCTAATAGCTCTCAAGATGGTAATGCTCACCATGAATATTTAAAGACAGGTACAGGGGCATGGCATTCAGAATTTCTCAAATTTGACCAAGAACACATTTTAGAGCAGCAGATTACAACCATAAGGAAAAAATCCAGCTAGTCCCAAGCCCCTCTCCTCTTTAACTCACGAAGAAGCTGGGGCCCAGGGGCACAAGTGACTTTTCTAAGGGTCAACTGTGAGTGTAAAGGCTGAGGGTTCACCCTGAACTTCACCCTGTCAGAATGTGCGTTTTTACACTCTACTGCTTTGCCTCAACTCAATTTGGTGGGGGAGGGGAATGGGGCCGGGGGAGATTGGAAGGGCCGGCCACAGAAACCCAAATGAGAAATCTGATTCCTGTGTGGTTAATGGCCATCAAACATCGCTTCTTTTCTTTTCTTCCATCCCCTTTCAATACAGGTCAAATTTCATAACCAAAAAAAGAAAGAAAAAAAAATCTCTATATGAGTCAAACAAGAAATCTAGTGTATTATTTTCTTACACTTACGCTTTATTTTTAACCTCCCTACCCCACCTCCCCAAAATGGTATTACTGAGCATGATCATCTACCTTGTAAGGCTGACTTTTACCACATTCCAAAATCACATCTACCATCAAACACTGGTCCCTTTCCTAATGGGTCCAATTTAGCACAGAGGCTAATCCTCAAAATAACCAGAAACATCTAAGGATGTTACAGAACCAAACATCGGTCCACACATCTGTGCACAGTACAGCCCATCTACTGACACTGGGTTACGGTGAAGGAAAATGCAGCCTTTATTGTAAGGCGCCAGACAAGGAGTCCGGGGCTGCCAATGCTCAAAAAACCCCTAACTCCTTGACGGTTTTGGGGAAACAGGTTTTTTTTAAGTTAAATTTTGTTGGGGGGAGGTCTGCAGGGTGTGTGCCCTTCCTCTGATTGGTTGGTGGTGAGGCAACAGGGTGGTGTTCCAACAATCTCAATCATAAGCCTTCTGGTTCCAACCAGGCTGGGGCCCGCGCACCTGAAGTTACCACCCTCCACCTGGGTGGGGCGCCTTAGTGCCCGTAAAAGAGATCACAGATCCCTTCAGGAGAAACCAGGGCCCTGACTGATGGCTGCGCTATTTGTTCCTTGACTGCCTTTCCTTTGTTTCTGCATTCCCTCCCCCCTCTAAGTAGTAACTATTTGAATCTGACCTTTGGAACTCAGGGAAGGCCTAGGAGGCTAAAATCCTTTCCCTACAGGCAAGAAGTGGTGGGGCAGAGAAAGCCTTTGTACTTGGGAGGGCTCCACAGGGTCCTGCTTGGTTTCATGGATACGAAACAAGGTGTTCAAAGGCACTCATTTTGATTTGTGCATGTGTTTGAAAATCTTGTATTTTTTTTTTCCCCTTTTTGGCCGGGCTGTGCGGCATGCAGGATCTTAGTTCCCCAACCAGGGTTCCCCTGCATTGGGAGAGTCGAGTCTTAACCACTGAACCACTGGACCACCAGGGAAGTCCTGAAAATCTTGTATTTTTATAGCCATGCCTATTTTTTCAGGGAACTTGCAAGTTCTCTGATAAAAGGCAATCAACGTAATATTGTTAGGTTGACTGTAGTGTACTTTTAAAATACTTGAGCAGAGCCAGTAAGATGTAAATGTGGTTTTCATCTATACCTGGGAGCTAGAGAGGTCAAAAGCCCTAAACAGGAACACATTCCTGGGACAGCTGCACTCCAGTGGCAGCTACTACGAGTGCTTCAGGTATTTTCACTGCAAACCAGACGTTTTGTTAATTAGCAGGAGTGCTAGAACTGGATCTTCCTGGGTGAAGCTAATGACTTTGATTAGCATGGCATTTGAGAAAAGAGTGGACAATGAGATCGGGATGCTCTGTCTATGTGGATGGATTAGGGATATTCTAGAGGCATGTCCTGCGCTTACATCCAAAGGACACAGAAGCCTGGCAAGTCGAATAGCCTGGGACGGTACCCTGGGAGCATACCTGGGTCCAGCTGCTGATTCCAGAAAATTCGTGATTACTTGACTGCAACATGATGGTCAGCTGAATCCTGCTGGAATGTCTGACACCCTGTGCCTCAAGTCAACCTTTTGCTGGAGAGGCAGTCAGAGCCCCAAGACAGGACACAGCTGACCTGGACTGGCTTCTTAACCTTCAGCTGCCCAGAGAACTGCAGCCCTCCACCAATCTCTGCTTGCCAAAAATACCCAAACTGGCTTGTCTGGGTGCTGGGACAACAGCAATGACGTGGCTAGTGAATGAAAGAAAGGGAAGCCACATGACTTAAGCATTTACCCGTTCCAGAGCAAAGGGCTGACGACAAGATTTCTTGAAGTTCTGTGGCTTTTTGTGCTTGTTTTTTAAAGTGTTCAAAGTGGCTTGTTTAAAGGAAGTTTAATGTACACATTTCAAGGGAAACAAGACACAGCATTCAATTCCTTCCAGAGTATGAGCACTTATTTTTACTCTAATAGCAATTTTATTTTCCACTGAGTGAGCTACAGGAGCGTGTCACGGGGAAGAGGCAGTTTTAGATTAAAGTTTACAAGGAAAGCAAGTTTTCAGACTGCCCTGTGTGTGTGTGTGTGGAGAGACAGCAGTTTGACTCGCAGTTTTTAATGATAAGCTGGCAAAATTTTTACTACAAACACTAAGAGTAAAAGCTTCAAGTACCTTCAATATATGTATATTTCTTTAAAAATTACATGTACTACTGTACATACGTACCTTAAATAATATGCATTACAAAACAAAAAGGTGGAGCAAGAGGAAATAAAACCTATTAGCTTAATCACTTAGGGCACAAAAGTTCTTGCTCACTACAAATTTTTATTAATATTTGTAACGAAAGCAATATATTAAATGTGCTTCATTATTTTTGAAAACCCCCAATTACTTTGCGATCCAGCGCTTGAATGACTGCTTCCAAGCTCAGTGTACTGTAACATTTTGCTTTAATGACTATCTGGGGTGGCAGGGATACACTGGAAAAACAGCAGAACACACTTAGTTCTGCTTCCCAAATCTTGATACTTTTCTGTCTATTGATCAATTATAAAAAAACTCCTTGATGAGACTCAACTGGTTTCAATCAGTCCTTCTTGCAAATTAGTCTCAGGTGTCACATTTTTATAACTTCAACAAATAGATTCAAAACTTACTGATATTCTTCACCTAAAACATTTTAACAGGTAGACAATTCTGTTTCCAAGTTTTTAAAAGCTTTTTCTGGGACTTCCCTGGAGGTCCAGTGGTTGAGACTCCGCGCTTCCACTGCAGGGGGCGCGGGTTCCATCCCTGGTCTGGGAACTAAGATCCCACATGCTGTGTGGTGTGGCCAAAAATGTAAAAATAAAAATAAGGGTTTCCCTGGTGGCGCGGTGGTTAAGAATCCGCCTGCCAATGCAGGGGACACGGGTTCGAGCCCTGGTCCGGGTAGATCCCACATGCGGCAGAGCAACTAAGCCCCTGCAAGCCACAGCGGCTGAGCCCATGGGCCTAGAGCCCGTGCTCGACAACAAGAGAAGCCACCGCAATGAGAAGCCCGCGCACCACAAAGAAGAGTAGCCCCGCTCGCCACAACTAGAGAAAGCCCATGCGCAACACAGCAACAAAGACCCAACTCAGCCAAAAATAAAAATTAATTAATTTTTTTTAATAAATAAAATAAAGTTTTTTCTTTTGGGAAGGGGAGTTTTGATAACTCACAAATCTACCATATTTCTTGGCAACATGTTCGCATCCTAATGCAAACGTTCTCCAAATGGTTATTTCCAAATGCCTCTGTAGCATAAATTTCTTCTGAAAAGCAGTCACTCTCCCTCTCCTTGTGAGCATTTCACACTTATCTTGGATTGTTCCTGCTCTACAAAGTAGCTGCAACTACTGACAGGCACAGCAAAACTGGGAAAGGGCAGCAAATCTGGAAACCTTGTCTTTTGTTAAAAAAAGATGCAAACACCTGTAAACTCAACCGCTCTTAGGTGGGTGCCGGGAAGAGAACCAGGGATGCTGAGTGGTGCAAAGACGGTCACGCTCCCTCCTCAGAGCATTATAAAGGATGGTAAAGCATCTACCACCTGAAGCTGCAATTCTCTCTCATGCCCTGACACACATCCAACGAGGCGAATGCTCAACTTCAGCTCCCGTGGCTGAGAATCAAATCTCAGGACACCTGTAACCAACTCACGGCTAAGTCTCAGTTCACCAGCTAAGTCTCAGTTCTCCGTTTGAGAGCTGCTGTAATTTAAAGCCTTTGTGTTGATAAAACAACTACATAACTCAATGATACGCTGTCACTGGCAAATTGCAACACTTCACAAAGTGCTTAAGGGTGAGGTGAGGAGGGCCCCACCTGGGCGAGGAATCCCAGCCTCCTCCTTAGGAGATCACACTCCTCGCACAGGATAGCAGATCCAGAAGGCACCACTGGCAACACAGACTTTAACTGGTAAGACAGCTTGGTTTCCTTCTTAAATATTTACAAAATTATAAATAGAAGATCTCATAATTTCCTTCAACACCCCGATAGAATCGTCATTCGCCTCCCGCTTTGGATGCCAATCTATTTCGTTCATAATGGTCTCAACCTAATTGTTCATACACAGTAGGCAAATACAGTGAATTCCAGGTAATCGGCTGCAGCTCAAGGGCGCAGAATGGCTTTAAATGGTCTGGTAGCCGAGGGAGTGGCTCTCAACCTTGGCTGTACACATGTTGGAACTACCTGGGAGCTTTCCAAGAATACCGATCCCCCTCCCTGAAATTCGATGGAATTGGTCTGGAGTTTCACCTGAGTGGCAGGAATTTTAAAAGCTCCCAAGTGTTCCTAATGTAGAGTCAACATTGAGAACTTGGACACGTACCTGCGCATTGAGGAGGGAGCCTGGGAAGACCCTTTCCCTCCAGAAGCCACACCCCCACCCCGGGGGCTTTGATGTCCATCAAAATAAGCTCTCAGGTGAGCATTAATGCCTTTAGTCATCAAGTGTAAGGTGAAAGGTGGGAAATGATTTGAAGAAAAGGTAGTAAGAGGCTATTTCAGGTACGTGGGGCTGAGCTGTTTTTTAAAACACTTCTGACACCAAGTGCGGGGTTTTTTCCTCCTGACACCCACCAATTCTGACACCAACTGGGTACTCAACCATTCAGTTCAATTCTGTCACGAACTAGCTGGAGTCAGCCCCGACCCCACCGATTAAGGGCTCAGTCCCACAAGACTGCCCGCACTTCAGTCATCAGCTGCGAATGGGGTGCCCAGGCAAATTATAAACTTGGGGGTTCCATGAATTCAGCATTTCTCATGACACCCCAACCCCAGGTTCAAAAATTTGCTAGCACAGCTAGGATTCCAGAAAACACTTTACTTACCACTACAGTTGATTAGAAAGCATACAACTCAGGAACAGCCAAAAGGAAGAGATACATAGGGCAAGGTATGGGGGGACGGGCGCCGAGCTTCCTGGCTGCTCCTCCCGGCAGGCTGCCCCTGCTCAGCACCTTGATGTGTGCAGCTACCCAGAAGCTCTCCAAACGGTGTTGTTCAAAGTTTTTTTTGTTTTTTGTTTGTTTTGCGGTACGCAGGCCTCTCACTGTTGTGGCCTCTCCCGTTGCGGAGCACAGGCTCCAGACGCGCAGGCTCAGCAGCCACGGCTCACGGGCGCAGCCGCTCCGCGGCATGTGGGATCCTCCCGGACCGGGGCACGAACCCGTGTCCCCTGCATGGGCAGGCGGACTCTCAACCACTGTGCCACCAGGGAAGCCCCTGTTCAAGTGTTTTTATAACCCAATCCCTAGCACCTCCTCCCCTTCCCAGAGGTCACCATGTGGAGCTGAAAAGTTCCAACCCTCTTAATTACTTGGTCTTTCTAGTGACGCGTCTCATCCTGAGGCTACCTAGGGTCCCTTCTCACTCCCACATCCTCAGCCTCTCCCGTCTCTACTAGAAACTTCCCAACAGCATCAGAATACATTCAAGTTTCTTCAATTGCGATTTGAAAAAACAAGCCAAAAACAAACAAGCAAAGAGTGGGCCACAGACCCCATATTTCCTCCCTACCCCGCAGGTGTACCTGGCTTCTCAGTCTTAACCAACTTCTCCTCTTCATCCGAGCACAGTGATCAAACTCTCCAGGACCAGTCCCTCCGCTTCTCATTCTACACCCCTCTTTGGATGATCTTTTTTAAGCATCTCATGCTCTTACAGACTGAGCTAGCGGAGCACTGGAGGATCTTTTTCATATGCAGTGATTACGTGCAATACCTCCCAAACATGTTATTTCCACCCCTGATCTCTTTCAGGAGTTCCCGTTGCCTATTCCCTGACTCCACATGGCTGTCTCACAAGCAAACAGATATGGATGGAATTACCTTCCCTCTCCCACCTTGTACAAACCCACTCCTCCTCTACTGCCTTCAACTATAAAGGGTTTCACTATCCTATCCCACTCAGGTATTTATGCCAAACTTTTAAATCATCCTTGATACCTCCCTCTCTATCAACTATATCCAAATAGTCACTACCTTCTTACTGATTTTTAACTACTAACTCCATGTCTCTCTCCCTCTCTTCCTCCCTCCCAAGCCCACCCCCTATCCCTGGGTGACTGAAAAGCCTTTGCACTACTGCACCCAATTCTCCCCCTCCCCAGGGTAGCCGCCTATGACTGTACAGGCTGTGCCCACACAAAGTGACTGGCTCAGGGGGCTGCCTTTAGGCCCGATCTAGTGGGACAAGCAGTACATCTTTTCTAATTGGTCCACCCAGAAGGGAAGCCTTTTTCTGGTTTCCACAAAGGCACTGTATATGCCAACAGGGCTTACCCCTCCAAACACAGCAGTGACGATAGCATTTTTAAAACCCAAATCTAATCATCTCATCTCCCATTTGAAAGCTTTCAATGAGAACCCCCTACTTTTTTTTTTTTTTTTTTTTTTTTTGCGGTACGCGGGCCTCTCACTGTTGCGGCCTCTCCCGTTGCGGAGCACAGGCTCCGGACGCGCAGGCCCAGCCGCTCTGCAGCATGTGGGATCCTCCCAGACCAGGGCATGAACCCGTGTCCCCTGCATCAGCAGACGGACTCTCAACCACTGCGCCACCAGGGAAGCGCCCCCGCTACCTTTTCATTAAAGTCCGAAGTCCAAAAAATGACCCAAGAGGCCTCATTCCAAGCCACGTTCCTTCCTTGTTCTCAACCATTTCAGCCTGGAACTTTAAACCCTAATTCACCTGACTACTTTCTTCTCGTTTTTAAGGCCTCATTTTAAATGTCTCTTTTTAGGTGGACCTACCCTGAGTAATCCCCTCCCCTAAACTAGTCTAGGTCCCCAGGTTAAATGTTCTCTGGACATCTGTGCTTTTCTCAAGTACCATTTATGACTGTGATTGCCTGTGTGACTACGTGCTAGTCAGCCCCCTGCCCCCCGACAACCAGCCACTAGACTAAATGGTTCATAAAGGCAGGGACCCTCGACCCCATTCACAGCTGTAGCCCCAGAGCTGACAATGCCTGGCATCCAACAGGAGCTCAGTAAATAGTTGTTCAGTGAGTAAACAGGTGCAGGTACCCAGGCCCCTTGCAAACTATCTGGCTCCCTCTTTAGCAAAAGAAAAATTAATCATGGGAGGAAGTTCTTAGTAAATTTAGTGCACTGATTATCAAATACACATAGACTCCTGATTGAAAATATTTGGACAATAAAAGAATCAGAAATTCTGGGTGCTTCCTGGCAGCAGGAACACTTCTCTGGATTTGCATTTGTGACCACAATCCTCTTTTGAGCTACGGACAGAGTTTTACCAGGGCCAGTTTCCTGTGTGCTGTTGCACAGGACCCTGAACTTTGCTTAACGCTCAGCTGTCTGTCGCCACCCTGAAATTCTTCATAATATTTTAACAAGGGGCCTCACAAATTATGTAGCCAGTCCTGAGTCTTACAAATTAGTCTGATTTCTCTAAGGATGCATCGTTTATAACCAGGGCAATGTTTTCAACCTCCCAGGGTCTAAAAAGAGAGGATTATACTTGCAGGACATTTTTTCTTCTGATAAGCAATATCATATATTACTTAGTGTTCTCTTTCATAAAATTAGGATATCTCAGACTACAGAAACACATGGTTGTCCTATTTACTGCTGTTAGGCAAAAAGTTCTACATTTCTTTTAAAACTAAATTCTACTCTGAACATGATTTAGATTGAGTCTCTCTTTTAAAATTTTTGCTTAAAAGTTTTTGTTTGTTGTTCTAAAATTAGGGATTGTGTCAATTTTTTCAAATCAATAACCATGGTCCACTGATATTCCATCATACCTTAAAAAAATCTGAAAGACAATGAGCACACTGAAAAGAGAAAAATGAAAACTGCTGTATAACTCCTTTTTAGCTTCCACATTTTAAACTTTAGAAATTTAACAGCTGCGTCAAACACTTGAGATTTCTTTGGCGATAAAACCTGGCAGAATACACGTGGCCATTCACGAAGAACACTGGTTTAGTCATCTTTATTATAAAAATATTTTAAATGTCAGATGTTTAAACTTTACCAATAGCTTCTCTAGTCATTAGAAGTTTAAAGTTAACTGTGTTTAGTATACAGTTTAGTTAATAAACATCTAGAGCATTTTAACTATCGGTGCATGTTTTTCTCAACTGGGTGACTCTGTTCCCCAGGGAACATTTGGCAATGTCTGGAGACATTTTTGGTTGTTACAACTAGACGGAGGGGGGACTTCCCTGGTGATCCAGTGGTTAAGACTCCGCCTTCCAATGCAGAGGACCTGGGTTTGATCCCTGGTTGGGGAACTAAGATCCCATGTGCCACGGGGGCAACTAAGCCCACACGCCGCAACTACTAAGCCCCTGTGCTCTAGAGCCAGAGCGCCAAAACTAGAGAGAAGCCCACGCACCACAACAAAGAGCTCGCGTGCCGCAACTAAAACCTGTCGCAGCCTAATTAATTAATTAATTAATTAAAAAAAAAAAAAACCTAGATGGAGGGGACTGGTGGCATCCAGTGAGTCAAGCCAAGGACACTGCTACCCATCTTACAATGCAGAAGACAATCCCAACAGGAAATTATCTGGCCAAAAATGTCAAAAGTACCAAAGTTGAGAAACTCTGGTCTAACCATACATGCGTTTGCTACAGATAGGCAAAAGGACATATGACAACCTGAAGCCATGCCTCCTGTGTCAAAGCCATTGTGGTTAAAAGTACAGACAGGCCCCAGGAGAAAGACCAGATTTATAAAATTAGTCATTTGGGAACTCCTTTTAAGGCAGGGAGTAAGGCATCTGACATCCTGAGCTAGAACCATGAATAAACAGTAACAAAATTCCTTGGTTGGCCCAAAAAAGACTACTTTCCTCAATGCAGCTACACTAATGTACACTTCACAGAAAAGAGAAATTGAGATTCAGAAGAGATGATTTTCAACAGTATTAATTTGGTTCCTACCTCCTCATTTCATGAAAAATGTACAATATATATACATCATAGGTCAGAATTTTTCATTCACTTGAGAATGTGATCACCAGGTATAGCAGTTTCTAAGAGATCTGAAAACAGATGTTGCAACATGAACCAAATTTGATTTGATTTCTTGTGTTTTAGAAAAGAAAAAAGAAGAGCCAATATTTAAAATCCCTTTTTACATATTTTTTAATAAAGATTTTTCAGTTATTGGGTGGGGGAGCTCTGGTCACATTGGACCAGAATTCCTGCACAGTTATAGGGAGGAAATGGCCAATACCCACCCAGGTGTTGGCAGGTCCTCTGCAGGTCATCTGGGACCAATCAAGGTCCGTTTAGCTCTCCCCACACATTACTTGTTTGGTGCCTGTAAATTTGTTGATTTCATTTTGTAGATAGTTGATAGTTCTCAAGAAAAACATTTTCCTTAGTGTTAAGTGACTAAATTGCAAATGGAAATGAAGTAACTAGTGACTTGAAGCAGTCCTATAATTAATCAAGAATGAGCTATAATTAATGAAGAATGGAATCCAGTACATACTCAGCGCCAAGGCTGAGAAGGCTCTTTCCAAAGCCAGGCTGAAGCAAAGGCAGAGGAGCTGACAGGAACCTTTAAACCCTCACCATGAAACGGGGAAAACAAACAAACAAAACTTCTTTCATCTATCAATAAAACTGGGTAAACGTAAATTCGCCGTACATTATATTGTTTTTAAACATAGAGGAGTTAGCCATTTCTGAGGACTCAAAATCTTCCCAGAACGACCATCCTGAAGGCCTGCAAAAAATCCATTAAGCAACAGCAGAGAGCCACAGAGCCTGCATTTTCCTTCTTGCCCTAATTGAAATCTGTTACCAAATCCTATGGCGGGTGGGGGTGGGGGGGCTTGTTTGGAACTGCCTGGGTTCCTAGCAGGTAATTCACACTGATCTTTAACAACCATTCAGCCCTCCTCCTCCCCTTTATAAAACAAATCTGCCTTTCAGAACAGCTCTTAAAGAGGGGCTCAATGCCCCAGAGAAGCACGCAAGTCCCCGACCCCACGCCTCACCTACCCCTCACCAAACGCAGACCATGCTTTCTCTGAACACTGTATATCTTCCCAATTTGCCTCTTGTCCTACTAATTCTAAAATGAAGACTCCCTTCTCTCTAAAAAGAAATAACAAAGCCAAGGGTGTGCAGGATGCCAGGTGATACAAGACTCACCTCCACCCGGGCAGCCCTAAGGCCGAGGCTGGACGCACAAGTGACCTCATCCAACGGGAAAGATGAGAAGTGTGCAGCAGGCAGGGGTGCCTGTGTTTTGCTCGGCGTCCAGAGAAAGGGCTGCAAGGGGGGGAAAGAGCTGTGAGCGAGAGCTTCTTCCACCTTAAAAGCTAATAAACAAAAATTGGAAATATTTAAATCAGAAATTGGGTGCTAACAACACAAAACCAAAAAGAAACCTAGGAAGGGAGTAGAATGAGTTTAAGAAGAATCACCTGTTTCATCACAGACTCAGCAGCGCGCGTTTCCTAGACTTGGCGTGAAGGATAGAGAGGGAACAGGAAGATGGGGAGACGCGTGAGGGCTTCAGAGCCCTTGAGTAGCGTCTCTTTTCCAGTACTTGGCCCCAGGGTAAGTCACTTATTATCCTGGCTTAGGCTTCTTTATCAGTAGAATGGGGGTAATAAATGCCTCTCCGCAGGGCTACAGTTAGGATTAAATGAAGTTAACGCCTCGGGCCCGAAGGGACAACAACGATTAGTAATGTTTGCTCCCTGACTATCCAAGCCCGCAGCCGCCAACTCCGATTCCTAAGCTCCAACTCGCTACGTGGACCAGGGGGAAAGAGACCAGAAAAAGTGGCTTCCAGGTGACACTGGGCACCAGAGTCCTAGCCCCAGGCTCCCCTGACCGGACGGAAGAGTAGGGTCGAGGCAGGGCGCCCTGCACCATCCCCGGCCCCGGGCGCACAAGCTCGAAACCGATTCCCACCGCGCGTCCTCTTTCTCCTGCCCCGGCTACGATTCCTCTTCCCCGGCGGAGCTGACCCGGCTCGAGGCAGCGGGGTCCTGGCTAAGAGCCTGCTCCCTCCCTTCAGCCCATCCTTCCCCTTTCCTCCCCTGCAGCCAGGCAGCCGAGCAGGGACCTGGTAGGGAGTTACTTACCAGCAGCGAGCGCCTGGTCCCGAGGACGCTGGATGGTGCTGGGCCGCGCGGGTACTCTCCTCGCCTGGCTTTACGCTGCGCTAGGCTGCGCCGGTAGCGCTGGAAAACCTCGCCGCCCGGCTTCGGGCCACCCACCCGCGCGCCCGCGCGCCGCGCGCCACGCCCCTCGGCCCGCCCCTCTAGGCCCCGCCCAGCGCATCGCCGCCTAGCCGGCCTCGCCCATCTCTGCTCTTGCAGGCGCCGCGGGCCACCCGGCAGAGGTCAGCACATCCTCAGGGCGTTTCCGTGGTTTGGGCGGAGGGCTGGACTCCGCGTGCTTCCTCTCTCTGCTTCCTCAGGTTGGCACGGGTTCTTAGTTGGGAGAACCGCGTAAGGACTGGGCACGTGAGTGGGGTCTTTTATACCTCCTTCCTCGGAGGCAGGAAACGCGGGAAGCGCTGTCTTCTCTGATTTTAAAAATAAAAATAGGTTGTATAACGAAAAAGAAAAAAAATTAATGCCAAGCCTCTTTACATCATGTTAAAGTTTAGAGGTGACCGTGTACTGATGAACTTTGCATACTAAATTTAGCATTTTAAAAAACTCATTACATGCGTGTGTATTTTCACATGAAAACTGAAATTAAATTGTGGAACAATCCTCAATACTATGCAAGGTAGAAAGCATCTCTCTCCTGCCCTCACTGCCCGTAGCATTGTGTCAATTATAAAAGTCCGTACAATCTCCCTTGCAGCAAGAGGAATATTGTGTACGTGTTTTCTTCCGTTGAATTTTTAACTCCTGGAGCGCAGAACAGGTTCTTACTTATCTTCGTATCACTTATTCATTCAACACATACGTACTGAAAAAAATGAAGGAACAAACTGAATACATAAGTCACTTCCCTGCCCACAGGGCCCTGCTGGAACTGTAGGGTAAAGCTGAGACCTTGTTAGTGGATGGGCTTCCCTGTAGCAGGAGGCTTGCCTGGTGTCCACCATTCTAAGGAAAGGAGGTCATTGCTCAGGGGAGACGCATGAACACAGAGAGCAGGGCCGGGAAGCACTGAGTATCTGAGGCTCATCTTCTTGGGCTTTGGTCTTGATGAGATTAGACGCCCTAGGGACAGGGTTAGCTGTATACACATGTCCACACAAAGCAGAGGATGGCAGTGCCCAGTAAGTGGAGCATAAATTAGCCACACTTAACAGCACACAGGTTTCAAGTTAACCCACCTGTCTCTTTTATGAACACCTGGCCTTTTCTCTTCTAGACTGGAATATTCTGGGAGGAGTGCTCTGGACTCAGCTCCCACCTCTGTGCCAGAGTGTTGCTGGGCGAACCAGGACCCTGCAGGCCAGCTGTACTGACAATGGCAGAGTCACTAGTGAAATATTCCTGGGGGAAGGTAAATCTTGCCTGTTCCCTGAGGAGATTCCTCCTCCAGTGATAATCTTGGAACATCTTGCTTTCATCTCTCTTTTTTTTTTTTTTTGCAGTTACGCGGGCCTCTCACTGTTGTGGCCTCTCCCGTTGCAGAGCACAGGCTCCGGATGCGCAGGCTCAGCGGCCATGGCTCACGGGCCCAGCCGCTCCGCGGCATGTGGGATCTTCCCGGACAGGGGCACGAACCCGTGTCCCCTGCATCGGCAGGCGGACTCTCAACCACTGTGCCACCAGGGAAGCCCCATGAACCTCTTTTAAGCGTGGTTTATATTTTTATCATGGAAACAAAAGTGTGAACCCAAAGTATCTTCTGCAAATATACACAGAATTTACATTTTGGTCAGAACTAGAAAAAAAGTAATTACAATTTTTTTTTCAATCTATTGCTAATCCAGATGACCTTTTTTACTAAAGGACAGAATTATATTTTTTAATTCCTTAAGTAAAGCCATTGTGAAGTCAATTATGCTAAAACCTTAATACTGCATTATGAAATTAAATTCATAAATTTTATTAATTCACTGTTTGAAACTAAGCCTGTCACTTCTTTCCACTAGACTAAACATGTTTCCTCCATCGTCACTTGACCAGTTTTTTTCTTACTGTGCTTACATCAAGAATATTTTAAGTTTGTTTTTAATTGTCAATACTTAGTATTCCTATTTAGGGGAGCAGAATATGCCACCCCAAAATATTCCTCTTGAGCACAGGATCATTTTAAACTGGTTATTTTTAAGAAACTGAGACACAAGAGAAGCTCTGGAAACTAAGTACTGTAAAAGTTACCCTTTTGTAAAGATATTTTTATATATAAGGGAAATCACCCTTTGTGAGGGTATCTTCCTCCCACTCCTAGGAAGAGGGGGGAAGACCAAACCTCTAAAACTCTTATCAATACAGCACCATGTTCCTTTTGTTTACTGTGTGTTTCTGTGTTGTTTTTGTTTTTGTTTTTTGATAACTGCTCAAAGTGACTGTCCCCCTACTCCACCCATCTTCTTTTGTCTTTAGCTGAAGATGGTATTTAAGGTGAGGACTTGCACCAGTTGGGGAAATTACTCAATTTTACTGGACCTCTCCCATGTATACGTGTTATAAACTTTTGTTTGTTTTTCTCCTGTTAATGTCTTGTGTCAATTAAATTATTATGCCAGCCAAAGAACCTAGAAGGGGAGAAGGAAAAATTTTCCTCCCGTATGCTTACAATACTACTCTTTAATTTCTAAAGGGCTGATCAAATTTGCTTGCCCTTGAGTTATCTACTCATATCATTAAACATTTATATCTTAAAAAAAGAGAAATAAAATGTGCAGATCTTATAACCCAGCGATTCTACTCTTTAGCGTAAACTCAACAGTTGTATTGCCTAATGCGGTAGCCACTAGCCACATGTGGCTACTGAGCCCATGAAATGTGTCTGGACTGCGTTGAAACGTGGTAAGCATAAAATACACAGTCAATTTTGAAGACTTAATATGAAAAAAATTTTTACTATCTAAATTTATTTTAAAATATTGATTAAATGTCAAAAAGATAATATTTTGGCTATATTATTTTAAATATTATTTTTTAAATTTTTAATTAGGAAAAAATGAAAGGTGAATAAAATTTGTCACTAGTATTACCTAACAGAACTTGGGTTCCCTCACGCTCCACACAGCAAAGCCAATCTCCTGACACCCGGTTGTGGTGAAGGAAAGTACAGCACTTATTGCAGTGTGCTAAGCAAGGAGAACTGGCAGCTCCTGCTCAAAAGACCTGAACTCCCTGATGGCTTTTAGGGAAGGGTTTTTTAAGGCAACATTTGGGGTGAGGGCTGCAGCTCCTGGACTTTTTTCTGATTGGTTGGTGGTGATGTTTCCAGCATCTTAATCAACCTGGCTCCAACCAGTCTGGGGTCTACTGTTTATGGTCAGCATGTAGTCACCATTCCCCACCTGGGTGGGTGGGGTTCTTAGTTTCTGCAGAACAATTCAAAGATATATGCCAGATTGTTATGTATACCCCTCGAAGAGGAACTAGCGCTCTGTTTTCTTGCTGAACTATTGTTTCTTAACTGCTTTTCCTTTGTTTCTGCATTCCCTCCCTCCCCTAATTGGTAACTGCTTGAGTCTGCTCTTTGAAACTCAGGAGGCCTAGTAGAATCCACCTGCTGATGCAGGGGACACGGGTTCGTGCCCCAGTCCGGGAGGATCCCACATGCCGCGGAGCTGCTGAGCCCGTGAGCCATGGCCGCTGGGCCTGCGCGTCCGGAGCCTGTGCTCCACGACGGGAGAGGCCACAGCAGTGAGAGGCCCGCGTACCGCAAAGAAAAAAAAAAAAAAATCTCTTAGTTTTGCAAAAGTACCCCAGGGGACTATAAGATGGAACAGAGCTCTGATCACCCATACTTAATTATTCACGGCCGGTGTTATCAAATATCAAGCAAACAGCAATTCAAATCGGTCTCTCAGGGTTAGAGTTCCCAGCTCCAAAAAGGAAGAAAATTCTAACCAACGTTCTGCCACAGGCGAAACCAACACAATAGAGAAGGATACCCTGGTGTCATCACACACAAGCCCTGTTATTCACCAAAGATGTCTCAGCTCGTCAATGCAAGTGCTAACACACATACAAACAACAAACACATGGTCCCACAAACAAAGAATCAGATGAGGTGTAGTCCAGAAATTCCACCTCCATTCCCAGACGGAGGCTCCAGAGCGGCCTGGCTACCAAAAAAGAATGGACCGCAAGTGGCTCACCCCATACACACAAAAACACAAACAGCTAAGCTACGGTCACACTGACAGAAAATCAGAAGAGGTGTAGTCTGGAATTCCACCTCCACTCCCCAGCGGAGGCCTCCACCAAGCCCAGCTCTCGCAAATGAACCGGTTCCCAAATCGGGTAGAGTCCAATAACAATTCCCCTCTCCAGCAGGGTACCCCAGTCAAACAAATTGGTTTGTCCCGTAAAGGAAAAGCCCAAATTGAGGGGGGATATGTTCCCGGCGTGCACACCGGAACAACTTACCCTCAAGTGGCTCACTTCCCGCAGGGGAAGCAGCCCAAACGGAGTGGAGAAAATTCCCAGCCTATGCAAACTGAAGCGACTCACCAACGGCACTGAATGTGGACCACAGCTCCAGACGTTTCTCGGCTCCGAACAGCCTCCTGCCACGGGCGGCCAGTGCCTGTCGGGGACAGCCCCTCAGAGATCCCCGAGGGAAATGAGCTCTGGCAGCTGCTGGGGGCTCAGGGAACGGGCTGCCCCAGGCCGGGGTCGACCCGCCACGGGCACGGACTCCTAGGCTGGCTTCTCCAAAATTGTTAACGCAAGTTCGTGTGGCCGACACACAGTGAGGCCAAACAAACTGAAACGTCGGAGTTTGGGGCAGAAAAAGGTTTATTGCGAGGCCGTACAAAGAGACAAGGTGGCTCACGCCCTGAAAAGTCTCGAGCTCCCCGAAGAGTTTTGGCAAAGCATTTTTAAAGGCCAGGAGAAGGGGGATCGCAGGGTACGTGATCAGCTTGTACACAGTTCTCTGATTGGCTGATGGTGAGGCAGCAGGGTGGTGTCACAGGGGTTAACATCAGTCCTTAGGCTCCAGGAGGCCTGGGCTATGTGCTCATGGTCAGCAAGTAGTTCTTCCATTTGCAGGGGGTGGGGTGGGAGTGGGGGTTCACATCTACAAAACAACTCAGGAAATTTGCAGCAAATACTATTATCTAGGTACTTCAGAGAGGAGCTAAAGCAGAGGATATGGGGGGAGGCCTGTCCCGGGAAGGCCCCGCAGGGTCCTGCTTGATTTCAATCCCCCCTTTTCTTTGATACGCCTAAATCTTGAGGGGAACAGGGGCAGGACAATAAAGAGAATAAAGTTTTGGATAGAGAGGTTAATCATAAACTTGGCAAAAGGAACTCACTTTTACATGGCTCGGTTTCACTAGCATAATAGTTGGAATTTTGAATATATGTTGCAAAGCAACGCTAATTCTGTTCCCTAACACAATTTGTATAGCTTGTTCAGTTATATTATGAACATTGCTGGATTTATCTGATCATCTGACTTTAATGTGTAATATTATTTTGATAGGGAAATTAATTTCAAGATCCAGACAATGAATTTGTAAATTAACCTTTAGAATATATCTTTTTTGTCAGTTGTGTGTGGCATGTATCCACATGTGGCATGAATATAATCCACTTTTTTTTTTTTTATAAATTGATTTACTTATTTATTTTTGGCTGCGTTGTGTCTTCATTGCTGCGCATGGGCTTTCTCTAGTTGCAGCGAGTGAGGTCTACTCTTCGTTGTGGTGCCCAGGCGTCTCATTGCGGTGGTTTCTCATCTTGCGGAGCACAGGCTCTAGGCACACAGGCGTCAGTAGTTGTGGCGCACGGGCTTAGTTGCTCGGTGGCATGTGGGATCTTCCCGGACCAGGGATCAAACCTGCGTCCCCCGCATTGACAGGTGGATTCTTAACCACTGCACCACCAGGGAAGCCCAATCCACCTATTTTTAATTACCACAATAACACATAATCGATCATAAATTTACACAAGGGTGGTTCAGAAGGTATTTCTGGATGTCTTAGGGGTGTATCAATCGGAGTCCAGGCGGAAAGCAAAAATCATAGCAGTTATTTTTATAGAGAATTTAAGGAATTGGTTGACCAGGTAAGGAGGATTGAAAAGGCACAAAGAGAAACATTGCAGTAGCAAAGAGATGCCCACTGTGGGAAGCAGGTGCCACTGGTACAGCTGGAGAGATAAGTGTGGGGTTATCAGAAACTAAGAGCCGGGAGGAGGCCCCTGGGCGGCTGGGACTCGGACCTCGGAGGTTGGGGAAGGCGAGCACCCAGCTGGTGGTGTTATTTCTGAAGGTAAGTGTTGAGGCTGGAAAAGAGGGTAGATTAAAAACTGGAAATTGGAAGCAACTGCTTCAGCCAGGGGAAAGAGCCACTGCTTGGTGACACTGGTGGGAATGATTATCTGAACTGTTTGTCCCCACGGACCAAATATCAAGGAGCAAATCCCTTCTCCCTCCACCACCCCTCAGCTCTCCTCAAGCCCCCTACTGGCAAAACATTACAGGAAACATGGTTGGCTATGTCACACCCGCAGCATCACAGAACAGAGCACAGAAGAATGGGCTTGAGCCACAAGATATACCTTAATAACCAGCATGAGGAGTAAACTCATAATTACGAGTATCAACTAATCTAATATTATAAATTCAGGGAAGTGCTGATAAACACAGCTTTTACAGTGATGACACTTGTAATACATTTTTTTAAATATAATAAAACTGTGGTTAAAAGTACAACTCAAGGGGCTTCCCTGGTGGCGCAGTGGTTGAGAGTCCGCCTGCCGATGCAGGGGACGCGGGTTCGTGCCCCAATCTGGGAAGATCCCACATGCCGCGGAGCGGCTGGGCCCGTGAGCCATGGCCGCTGAGCCTGCGCGTCCGGAGCCTGTGCTCCGCAATGGGAGAGGCCACAACAGTGAGAAGCCCGCGTACTGCAAAAAAAAAAAAAAAAAAAAAAAGTCCAACTCAAATAAGGAGACAATGTTGAACTCGACCCAAACCCTGTGCTCTCGAAAGTGGTTGTTTAAAAAAAAAAAAAAACAAAAGAAAGAAAGAAAAACCCATCCCCACACCCTTTTGTGTTCCAGGAAACAGCTCACTGCAAAGAACCACCACCTTTCCTCAAGTGGCTTAGATAAAAGCCACATAGAGCTCCCTTGATTACCTATGATAAGGCCAGACACAGACCCTCCAAATTCCCTTCTTTGTCTCATAAATGATTAGCTGAACTGTTTGTCCATGCTGACCTGTCTGTACAAAACGCCTGCTCACTTGACTTTATTTAGGCATTCTTCCTAAGCTAGCATTGGGAGGCGGAATAAACCCCTAATTTCCCCTACCAAGAAGCCCCTTTCTGGGGATTCCCTGGTGGTCCAGTGGTTAGGACTCCGCACTTCCACTGCAGGAGACAGGTTCCATCCCTGTTGGGGAACTAAGATCCCTCGTGCTGTCTGGCTGCGGTGGGGGGTGGGGGTGGGGCCTGAGGAGGGAGCTGGAAAAGCCCCTTCTCAACTGACCTTAAGGAAAACCTTTCCTGATCAATTGTCTGGTCAAGCCAGCTGCTCATCTCACTCCCTGATACCCATTCTTTCTAGCCCTTTTCTGCCTGATCTTTCAAAAGCTTGCAGATCTTACAAATGGAGCACTCTCCATTTCGATTACCCCTCCGCCTACTGCAATAAGCCCCTTCCACGAATTGCAAGAATCCTTTTGGCTGAAGTCTCTTCTTACCAAATCTGGATTTGGTTTTTGTTTGACAGTTTTATCTGGTGCTGTGACTTGGCTGAAGACTGGCCCTCACCTACGGACCTCTACCATCCCTACACTGGTAACGGTTCAGTGCTTTGAGGAAACTTTGGTGAGTTCAGGTCTTGAACCAGTGCTCCAGATGTCTTGTTTGTTGAAGGATCACAGTAAAGAGTTACTTTTATTCTTTCCAACAAAGAGAGAATCTTTGCATGTCATTGTGGCACGAATTCAGTTTAATATCTTCATGAAATGGCAAACTTTACCCAAAGCAATTTAGAACTTCAGAGGCTTCTTTGGGAAACTTGGGATCTCCCCAAACTGGCTCATGTAGGACCTCTCCCTTCCCATCATCCCCCACTCCTTTTTATCATCGGAACCTTCCCTTCCGCTGCCCTGAATCCTTTGATCTGTCCCCCTTCAACTCCCTTATCTTGTCCAACCCCACCCACCCTGTCAGACCCCTCCCTGCACACCGTAGCTCCTAGTCCCTTCAGATTTGGGTCCCTTCTGTTCTACTCACCTCCTCTTCACTCCCGTTGGTGAAGAAAGGATCTCCTGCTCCAAAGAGAACGAGATAGTCAAAGACACAACACCTGATACTAGACAGATGAGACTGATAGTTTATTATAGTCACATAGGCTCAGCCTGGGGGAGGAGAGCACTCCCTGTCACTCAGGGCCACATGGGGGTTACATTCAACATCAGAGTGAATGAGCAGGGACTGTGGAAGGCAGGCTCTGTGGTAGAGGCACAAGGATGGGTGACCCTGGGTATCCATGGGAATATGTGATGGCTTATTTAAATAATTGTGTGGGCTGGCAAGGAGGTAAGACTCCTTATTGAGAATCAAGAAGCATGCATCTGGTCTGGCTGATGGGGGTACTAGCTGAGTGGGGAGCCATTTGCATTGTGTGAGGGCAAGAGCAGAGCAAGGGAAGAGAAGCGGAACACATGGTTAGGGCTTTGGGGCCCTGTGAGGATCAAAGGTGTCAAGGCAGCACATGCAACCTCAGGCCTTACAATGCACCCTTCTCCCATCAGGGGCTCTTGAGGGGCTCAGGGACCCCAACAGCAACCACTTGTGTGAAAAATGTCACTGGAAACAGACTGGATATTTCATCCACTCAGATAGGCTTTGGAGGCACACAGATGGCCGCTTGGTCTTTTCCCAGTCCCTTGATCAAAATTTAGTCCACAGACTCTATAAGATTACCCATCAGGGCAGAGGACATCTTAAAGGTCTGCTCTACCAATGTTTGTGGAAATGCTTAAGCCTCATATTGAGCAAGGAATGATTTGCTAGAAACACAATCCTGGTAAAGGATGAGAGCTGCACTTTTATAGGAACTAGTGAGTTGAAATTTTAACGTTGAAGCTATAAACTCTCTGTTTGAGCCTGTCTCATGTTTACGTATATATGTTTACATATCTATGTGTATATATGTATTATACACATACTATTTTCCTAAATCCAGATGGTATTACCAGATTAGATGATAAAATCCCTTAAAGGTCCTCAATTCTGATCGACTTAGAAATAAGTTAGAGCCTATGTAAATTAAATACTCCTAAAATTCCCAGAAATTAAGGAAATTGAACTCCTAATATTTTAAGTCCTAATATTTCTAATATGAACATCTAATATTCAATAAGAGTACTTTCAACAGTACTTTTGCAGAAACTATCCAAATATTTAAAGAATTCATGTCCACATAATTTAGGTAAATCTTTGGCAAATGACACTAGTCTGATATTGTTGGTTTAATAAAAACAGCTCTGTCTTCTGAGTTATCAGCATTAAGTATAAAATAAGCATACACTTTTATTCTATTTAGACATGTTCTTCCTAAACTTATACAGATTTGCTTATTAATAAGCTACTGTTACATCTACTACATGTTTAACGTTATAAAAAAGGTAAATCTGTATTTAAACTGAATCATTATTCTGACAATAATTTCAACAATAATTATGTTTTATAAAATGTCAGCTTGAGGATAGTTTCCAATCTCTTTTAGGTATCTTAAAATCTTAAACTTAACGCTAAATTAAATTAACCGATAGATATTCATTAAATGTCTAGATCATTTCTAAGTAAGATAGAATACTGAAACATAATTTTAAGTTTCTATAAACTTAAAAGTTTTTGCCTCTTATTTTTATGACAGAGAGGCTTAAATATATGTCAGTCTATTAATGAACACATTCATTTTTGCCACACTGACTAATTGTATAAGGAAATGTATGACTATAAAAAAAGTTATGAAATGTATATTCTTTAGCTTGGCTAGTCTGCTACAATATGCCAGTGTATAATAGCTCACAGTTATATATGTCACAGTTCTCTCTGTAAGTGTATTAGTTTGCTAGGGCTACTCTAACAAAGTATCAGAGACTGGATGGCTTAAACAACAGAATTTTATTTTCTCACAATTCTGGAGGCTAGAGGCCCCTAAACTTGACACAAATCAAGGTGTCCACAGGATTGCTTTCTTCTGAGACCTCTCTCCTTGGTTCAAAGATGATTATCTTCTCCCTATGTCTTCATGCAGTTTTCCTTTTGGGTGTATCTGTGTCCTAATCTCCTCTTCTTATAAGGACACTGGTCATATTGGATTAGGATCCACCCTAATGAACTCATTTAACTTAATTACTATTAAAAGACCCTATCTCCAAATACAGTCACATTCAGAGGCACTAGGGGTTAGAACTAAAACATATGAATTAAAAAAAAAAACACAATTCAGCCCATAACAGCGAGTGAGACTCTGATTGGAGAAATGATGCCAGAAAGGAACAGCTGTGTATGCAAGGTATTCAGGATGTATTTTTTTGAAGAAAGGGAGACTAATTTTGCCCTAAAGATAAATGACTGGTTGTTTCAGGATGAGAAAGAGAAAAATGTAGGGAAAACCAGAAGGGCTGGAGAAAGTTGTAGAAGATTCTCAGAGAGAGAATTTTGTTTGTCATTGTCAAAGCTGGCTAAGGTTTGACAGCGTCATTTATAAGAATTTTTTTTAAGCCTTAGTATCAAAAATATAATGCTGATACAAAACCAGAACTTGGTGTTCTCTCTGTTAACAATGACAAAATTTTCTTATGGTCTGTTCTTCATAAGAAGTTGTAAAGAGGTTTTAATTCTGAGTAATATACCTAGAAGGCAAAGGTTTTGTACCTTATCATAATAACTTCCTGTGGCTTACCTTGACTTAGTCATGTTCCTGATTATTTTTAAAAAAGCAAAGTTCTCTCATTTTCGAAAGAGCTGTGGTTCTTTACAACCATGTCACCTCCTATGTTTACTTTTTAAATCTTCTACTGCCACTGTAGGCAGATAGGGTAGAGGTCCCCCGGAGGAAGAGAACCAGACATAGCTTTCTTGAAATAAGAGAAGCCATTTTAGGCCTAAGCCATTTTGTAACCTAAGCCTGATCACAATGCTTGACCTTGCAGAAGAATAGATCTCAGTAGTTAATGATTTTAAGGGAACAAAACAATGTAAGAACAAACAGGTATTACCAGGCCAGGGAGATAATGTATCAGGTGTAAAGACTCCCAGTTCGTTTTTGCAGGTAAAGATTTGTCTGAAGCACATTCTTGAGCTGTTCTGCGAGATCCAACCCCCCTTGAGCGCTCAACCACCAGACAAACTGGAACCTAGGAAATGATGATGCTGACCTTGCTGACCCTTGTAGACCTCAGTAAACTGGAGCCTGGACTCTGTCAACCTTTGCCCCAATTCTATGCTGAATTCTCCTCTGCTCAAGCCCCTTCATGAATATGCATGCACCCTTAGCTTAAGACTTTCCCACTTTTACTGTTTGGGGAGACATTGCTTTGGGAAACATACCCGGTTTTCTCCTTACTTGTTGCAAGTAATCAATCCTTCCTTCTGCTCTTTGGCTTGATTGTGTCTTTTGGCTCCACACCCGCCAAGAGGCAAAACCAATTTCCGGGTAAAACCACTTTGATTTTGGATTGACTTCATCTTTGCATGCTACATAAACAAATTTTCTTGCTACTTGCATTATTTTTGTAATGAATTCTCATCAGAACTTTCACTTGTTGAAAATTACCAGTAATAAGTTAACCCTGGTCATTCTAAGTGTTTCATCATCTACAGATAGTTTTTTTGTTTTTCTCTGATGCTTCCCTGAAAGTGCTTGCAAATTAGACCAGAGTGTTTTGTCTTCAACAAAGAAGGAGTATCTCGGAGACCCGTGGAAAAGAACTCTGCTAACTCTTGGACACAGACTTCTGATGGTATCACTTAAATAACTTTGAGGATACACCAGTGGAATGAGTCAAGATTTCCAGAACTCTAGTAGAGAAGCAGATGCATTCATGAGATTTGCAAATCAAGATCAATCAGAACATTAATTACTTAGGACAGAATGAAGATCTGATGAAGGTGATTTTGAGTTTTGTATGGAATATTGATTCCTTAATGTTCTATTCTTTCCTGGACGTACAGAACCCCTTTCTTTCTCTTTTCCCTTAAGTTATCTGTAACTCATAACGATTTAGTAGACTATACTTTTGTAAAGAGAAATGAAATTTATCTTTCTTCTCCCTGCTTTCCCCTTCAGAATTCAGAATCTCTTATTGAACATTGTTATATTCATGACAATATAATTATTTGCATAGGTTCAGTAAGACTCTATCCTCCTTGTTGATAGGATATGATAAAACCAAGGCCTTGACCGGAATGTCATATTTGAGAATGATGCTCACTTACTAGACACTTTTAAGAGGCTGATGTTGACTTTATTCTAGAGCTAATGCTTACAAAGCCCTTTTAGGAAAACGGGCCTGGTACTTGGCTTACAGGGTTCCAGCCTTACAGGTGAGCAAGAAGGGTCACTTCCTGACAGGTCCACGAACCTTAGAATAATTTTGGGACATAGAGAAGAGAGGAATTTATCCAATTCCATAGATACTGCAGGTGAAATGTGATGGCAAGCTCATGGTTTAGCTTCCTAGCCTTAAGAGGTTTGTACAAGTCCAAGCTGAGATTCCCTATGAAAAAATTCCAATGAAGCAAACTTTATAAGGTTTATATGCTAGATTTGCATTCTTGCTGCAACTGTGTAAATTATCAGGTCAGCCTTAATTTGTGATCAAGAATAATCTTTCTTTAAGGCTATCTTTCATCAAAAGAGGTGTGAATGTAGAGAGAAATTTTGTGTTTCATAGAAAATAACAGCACATCCTCTGGGGTGATCAGATTCTGGTTCTATTCATTGTTTTTGAGCTATTTTGTACATCTTTGTAAATTGCAGGTCACAGATGGATGTGCAAACTCATTTGTCAGGTAGCGATTTAATTGGTTTCCTTATCACTATGGAAAAGCCAGTTTCATAACCTACCTATAACTTGGACTAGATCCTGTCACCTTGCACAATTTGTCAACCCTTGCAAGTTTTCAATTCTTTCAGTTTCCTGCAACATCTGGCTACAACTTCCAAAGTAATGTTTCCTTTTTTTCTCCCTCCCTGGTGACCAAGAACTAAAACCTGACTGCCCAGATTGTTATCAGGACTATAGGTTGCCTTGTAGCGGGACTTTTTCTCCAGGATCTGAGGAAACACTGACAACTTAAGCTCAACAACTTGATACATCCCTGAAGAACTCATCATCACCACAGACCACACATACGTGCACTGGATTCTTCCCACACAAACCACTGGCTGGGCCACCAGGAAGTCTGGCAAAATGTTCAGGTCATACATGCCATTATATGAGAGGGAGTAAAACCATGGACAGCATTGCCAAGGGCACTGACATTTTAGCTTTCAGAAACAACGAGCAGTGCTTGCATAATCCAAAGATCTCTTAGACCTTTAATATTAATGTTTCTTTTTTTTTTTTCTTCATTGTAGGCATATCTCTTTTAAGACCCTGACCTATGCTACCACCTCTCCACAGATGGTTGAACTGATTTGGCAGGAACAAAGCCAATAAGACTCCTCGAGAGACTGTTTCTTAATCCCTGACGTGCCCTATCTGTCCATAAACCTCTTATCAGGAGGTTTATGATTGCCTCTGGGTTACTCAGCAGTGAATAATACCCACTCATCTTAAATCTGCAGGGGAGCAAAATATACCACCCCAACATATGCCTTGTTGGCATATTGATTATTTTAAGCTGGTTATTTTTAAGGAAGAGCAGACACAGGTGAAGCTCTGAAAACTGAGTAACAGTTGCCCTTTTGTAAGAAATATTAACATTTATAAGGGAAATCTCCATTTGTAAGGAAGTCTCCCTCTCTGTACCAGGAAGAGAAGGATATCTGAATTTCCAGAAACTCTTGTCAATGAGAAGCTGAGGGCTTAAATCTGCATAACAACCCGACACTTGTTTACTGTGCTTTAGTGCTCTACAGCCTGCGAGCCACGTCTACAGAGCCCGTGCACCACAACTACTGAGCCCGCGCTCTGCAACTACTGAAGCCTGTGCTCCTAGAGCCTGTGCTCTGCGACAAGAGAAGCCACCACAATGAGAAGCCTGTGCACCTCAATGAAAAGTAGCCCC
>NW_020172625.1:4337688-4393297 GCF_003031525.2 Neophocaena asiaeorientalis asiaeorientalis
AAAAAAAAAAAAAAAAAAAGTAGCCCCGGCTCGCTGCAACTAGAGAAACCCTGCGTGCAACAACGAAGACCCAATACAACCAAAAATAAAATAAAGAAAATAAATAAATTTTAAAAATAAAGATGATAGCTCTAGCCATTTCAGAGAGTTACTCAGTTTTCCTGGGTCTCTCCCATGTATACAGGAGGAATACATATTACTAAACTTCTGTTCGATTTTCTCCTATTAATCTGGCTAATATTAATATAATTGTTAGACTAGCCAAAGAACCTAGAAAGGAAGAAGGGACAATTTTTCTACCTCTAGAGGTGGCAATGCAGATGGGATTTTCACTGGCTGGACACTGCTCACTTCAGGGCTGCTGCAACTGAGAGAGATCCTGGGACCTCCGAGAAAAGCCTGCAGAAGATAAGAATTCTTATCACGTCAGGAAACACTGTTTTTACTAATTTATCCAGACAGAAATGTGGGTTGCACCCATATCTGCAGATAGATCTTTCTTAGGCTAACTTTGGGAGTTAACTTTCTAGATCTTTTGAGGGCTGCATCTTTTGTATTCTCTTGTGGAGCACGTCTTGCAGCCTTGGTTAAACCATATAAAGGCTTGTTGGTTTGAGTCACTATTGAGGCTAATATTAGGTGCAATTTGTCCTTGGCCACATGACGGATCCTTTGAATTGGCTGTGTTTGAGAGAGAAAAAAGTTTTTAGAGCACGCTCAACCTACACAATTGTCTTATTGGTACCTATGGAAAGATCAAATTGAAAAGAAGACAGAGAAGTGTAACAGCTAGCCACAGGGACTCCCATAACAAGATGAAGAACAGAAATTAAAAAAAACAAAATTAATGTCCACATCCAATGTAAATTCCCCTTCTCAAAAGCCGCCCCCATCTGCATGTTTTAGCTTCTCTTTTCCTCCAGCCTAATCTCTAGGCCCAAAGTATACGGGTTACTCATAAAAATGCTGAAAGCCAGGAAGTGAATTTAGCACAAGAACCGGGTACAGGCAGTAGGACTCCCTTTGCTGTCTCTTGAAATTCCTCCTACTCTCCAGGTCTCTATGAGGCTCTGCCAACTTCAGGCCTTCCTATGCAATGTCCTCTGCTGGTGTATCCTGGACCTCCAATGCAATGAATTCATGTCCCCTGACCAGCAACAGATCTTCTAATTTATAAAGCCCATTTATCTCCACTTTCAGAAGATCCTACTAAATTTAGAGAAGAATGGAAAGATGAGTGACTGTTTACAACCTCACTCACAGGGACCTAAATTGGCTGGGAAGGGGTATGCTTCTTATCCTTGATTATAATATAGTTGTGAGGCTAAGCGGCCCCAGGGTGTGCGTGTATGTGAGGGTGGCTCACAGAGGAAACAGCTGGCCCGAATTTCTTCCAGGCCCTCCTACAAATGACCAAGAAACGGCTCAGCTGAAGGCTGATATTCATGGACAGATAGGAGCAATAGTAGAACCTTTACCTATTAAAGTGAATTGGTCTAATGTTGAATTGTAAACTCGGGGAAAAAAAGAACATTTGAAGGCCTTCGCTGAACACTTTATACAGATTTTTTTTCAAGGCATACTGCATTAAACCCTGAAGTTCTAGAACGTAGAAATCTTTTGATTTCTGTCTTAGTTGGAAATCTCCCTCATATGGAAACAACTGTCTTCATCTTGCAAATCTCTACAAACCAGAAGTGTGGCTCTAAAATCAATTCAAATCCTGCTTATCTTTATCAATCCCCAAACCCACCCTATTCATCTCTAAATGCTTGTAGATATTATAAAAGACCTGGATGTTGGAAACAGAATTGTCTTTCATGTAAAAAAAAAGACGACATTTTAAAAATTATAAATTACTCTAGACCTTTGATAGCAGGCAAATATGCCCCCAAACTCCATCTTGGAGACTTGGATACTTTCTCGGTGCCTTTTTGATGTAGATTTTCTGCCCCCATCTTCTCTGGGACCTAGAAGCCATTCTTCAAAATGCAAACTTTGGGGAGATGTTTCTTATCAGAAGGAAAAAAAGAGGAGGTATTTTGAAATTAAGCTAATGAAAAGTCTTCAATGTCCTCTCCACAAATATTGCTAAAAGGCTTTGGCCATCTGAGTAGGTGAACTTAGCTTGTTCCAACTGACAAAACAAAATTTGGATCCAACTGTTCTTTTATAAACTAGTGAGTTTTATATTGATGTGCCTGACTCACAGCTAAAATTTTAAGGCAATGGTTATGGGGTCTGTGTTTGAGTCTGTATGTATGTTTATGTGTGTCTGTATGTGTATGTTGTAGATGTGCGATATTTTCCTACCTCTAGATGGTATTGCCAAAACTAATTTTTATAAGAGCTCTGTTTAGTTAGGTTGAAGGCAAGCACTTGTAAGGATTGAGTGTTCTAAAATTCTCAAAAATATAGCAGAACTTAAATGCTTTTCAGGGTCTTGTGATCTGGGAAATTATTCAGTATCAAGGCTAGTTTAAGTTTGTTGGTTTAAGTAAAACAGAGTTTTCAGCATTTAATATAATACACATAAACAATTTTATTCAACCTGGGATGATTAGTCAAATAAGATCATGTTATCTCTGTTGAAAAATGTGTCCACAAGAATATTAGCTGACTAATTAAATTAGCTGATGGTGACTGACTTTGTCTAATATTTCATGAAGTTTTTATGAGTCATCTAAACATAATTGTTGGGACCAAATGATTTAAATAGATGTAAGTGGGATAAGAGTTTTTAGATGCAGTAATTATGTTTTATTATATATATATATATATATATATACTTAAAAAATAGCTTCCAAATATGTTTTTAATAACTTGAAACTAGTTTGCTAAGAGAAGTTAAAAGATAGAAATTTATTGAATATATAGTTCATTTCCAAGTAAGATAAAATAGTGAAACATTAATTACTGGACATAGGTTTTCCTACTTCTGGCTTCCTACTGCAGAAAAACTAAAGGTAAATTTAGGTTTCTTAGTAGACATGTTTTGTGCCATATTGAAAGATTGTGCTATTAAAAAGAGCACATTTCTAGAAATTATGAAATGCATTTTTTTGCCAATCTAAAGAATGCTGGCATAACATACATTCACAATTGCTTACTTCTCACTTTTCACTAGAAATTAAGTTTTCTAAAGGTTAAAAATTCTGATTAATACATGTGATTAAAACTACTAATAATATTAAGGGAAACAACTCTGTATACAAGGAAAGCAGGATGTGGTTTTGGATAAAAAAAGGGTAGGAGATATGAAGTTGCATTTTTGTTAAGGATAAGGGAAGTAAATTTGTTCTAAAGTAAAACTGGTTACTTCAAAATTTAAAAAAGGAAAATAGAGGACAAACTGGAGAGAGAGAGAGAGAAGGAATGAATCTTACCTTGTCTGGTCAAGTTGGCTTAAAGTGAATGCATTTATTATAATGGTTATAAAATTAAGCCATAAAATCTGTAGTGTATTCATGTAAAACTAAAATTTGATTTTCTTTCATCTGTTAAAAGGAGAAAGTGTTTTGGACTGTTGGTCTGTTGTTGATAAGAGATTGTGAAAGGTTTTTCTTTACCTTTTAAGCAATCTACCTAGAAACACAAATTCTGTATTTTATCAAAATAATTTTCTATGCCTTATGTTGTCTTAATCAGGTCTTTGATTATTTAAGAAAACCGAGTCTTCTCAATATTAAGAGCTAAGTTTTGCTCAGAACTATGTAAACTTCTATATTTGCCTTTGAAATTTTATTGTCATTTTGGTCAAATAGTTATATGTTGTTTCATAATGATCTGTTGTTCTATTTAGTCAAGTGTACAAGTCTTCTGATATTTTTTACAAACTTCCCTAAATTAAATTCTAAATGAAATCTTTTTGACCCTGAACTAACTTGGGGATTTTTCAGAGGGCCCCTGGAATATCTCAAAAGATTTGTTCTCTCTCCTTATAAAGAGAAATTAGGCTTATTTGATATGTTAAATTATGTGAGAAGCATTGTCAAATAAGTGATGATAAACCTTCATAGATTAATTTGTGTGGGTATATGTTATTAATACAAAGTGTTATTGAAATTGTATATAATCTGATACGTCCAGGTATGTTTTCACTTACAATTCTACTTATTATCTCAAAGTGTTGTTTGTCACAAAAATAAGCAAATTTCCTTGTCAATTGTATCATAATGAACTCTCATCAGATCTTTAACCATGGCCATTTTAAAGTCTTTTGTCATTTAAAGTTATTGTTTTACTCTGATGCTTTTTGCAAAAGTGTTTCTGCAAAAAATGCTTCATCTTCAAGGAGGCTCATGGAAAGGACTCTGACACACACATGTTTTTGACAACTTTGAGATCATAAAACTGAACCGGGTATGAATTTCCAGAACCAATGGAAAGACTATATTCAAGCAGAGCAAGAGTGAATAACATGGAACTCAGTGAACTGATGAAGATGATTATCGTTTTTATGAATTTTGGTTGAAACATTGCTGATTTTTAAAAATGTTTTTGTCTTTCCAGATTTAAGAAAACCTTTTCCTCTTTTCTCTCAAGCCGCCAACAATTTGGTAAAATATACCTTTGTGAACAAAGATGAAACGTTTATCGTTTTCTCCCTACTCGATCCCTCCAGAGTTCAGAAACTCTCCATGAGTATTCTTATTTTCCGCGGCAGTATGGTTATTTGCATAAATTCAAAAAGAATCTGTTCTCCTTGTAACAGACACAATTGGAAACACTGGTATATTCTCAAAGCTTTGACCGGAATGTCAGATTTGAGAACGTGCATAGAATCAAATATACCAGACAGCTTTAACGAGCTAAGGTTGGCATTATGGAGCCAATAAAGGCCCTTGGAAGAACAGCCTGGTACCTTGCTTACAGGGTTTCTGACAGCCTAACCAGGTGAGGAAAGAAGGTCACTTCCTGGCAGGTGCAAGAACCTCAGGATATTTCGGAGATCACCAGCAGAGAGGAATCCTCCCAAATCTGTAGGTATTGCCTGCAAAGTCTGATGGTAAATCCTTAGCATGGCTTCCTAGCCTTGAAAGCCTTTTAAAAGTCCAATCTGAGATTCCGTATGAAAAGTTCCAGTAAAATAGATTTAAAACAGCCTATATGGTCACTTGCTATTCTTGCTACATTTATGTAATTAATCAGGCCAAGTTTGTTGAAACTAGAGTGATTTTGTAAACAAATTAGTCTTAGTTTGGCTGTCTTTGGTAGAAATAAATTTAGGTGATTTTAGAGGGAAAATTATGTTTTAGTAGCACATCTTTGTGGATATTAGATTCTATTTCTGTTCATTGTATTTCAGGTTTTTGGTAAACTGTAAACTGTACTGGATCCTGACATCTTCTAATTTTCTCAACTATATGGTTGCAAATCTCCAAACTAACATTTCCAATTTTCTCCCACCCTTTTGACTTGGAATTACTAAGTTTGAAAACTACCCTTCTACCTGAACCCCTGCAAACTGAATGTGAACAACTTGATAGAAACTTCAGTGAGATCACCACAATAGCTCATGCTTAGACAATTTTGTGCCTGTTGGCTGAGTGAGCCACTCAGAAAGTTCACCTAAACACCCAATGACATCATCAGAGACATTCAAACTGCAAAAGATGCTTTGATCTTGACATCTAAAAATCTCTAGCAGTCTCAACTGGCTGCCCTCAGGACTCAGACATTAGATTTATAATTTGCTCCCGCCATTAACTTTTGTTTTTCTTTTCTTTCCATAGAAATGCCTCTTATTAAATCCCTGATTTATGTAAAGGCCTAACTTTGGGAGCCCACCTTCTGAAAGTAACATCACCCACCTCCTGAAATGAGACACAACTCTTTAACTGAATTGACTTATTCTCAAGGCAGACTGGTTCAATAAGATATGGAGCAATCTATCAATTTAGCTTCTGAATTGTGAAACTTCTTTAAAGTTTTGAAAATATTACTAGTGGGAAACAAAAATATACCACCCCTAAATACACCTTCTTAGGCATATTGAGTCTTTTTTTTTTTTTTTTTTTTTTTTTTTTTTTCACGGGCCTCTCACTGTTGTGGCCTCTCCCGTTGCAGAGCACAGGCTCCGGACGCGCAGGCTCAGCGGCCATGGCTCACGGGCTCAGCCGCTCCGTGGCATGTGGGATCTTCCCAGACCGGGGCACAAACCTGTGTCCCCCGCATCGGCAGGCGGACTCTCAACCACTGCGCCACCAGGGAAGCCCATATTGAGTCTTTGAAGCTGGTTATTTTTAAGGAACAGTAGTTTCTAGAGTTTTAGTCATCCTCCTCTTCCCGGTACAGTGAGGAAGACACCCTTACAAATGGAGATTCCCCTTATAAATATACATATCCCCTACAAAGGGTAACTTCTACTCTGTTTTCAGAGCTTCACCTGTGTCTGTTGTTTCTCAAAAATAACCAACTGAAGATAATCCTTACCCCAAAGAGGCATATAAACTATACCTCAATAAGATAACATTGATCTTTTCTGAAACATCTGTTTAAGAAAACTAGAAGGTATAAGCAGAAAGGAGAGGGCATTTGCTGGGCAAGATCTGGACACACTGAGTTTGCAATGACGATGAGTTCTCCAGGAGCAGAGAATCTCTAGGCTCCTGGAAATATGCCTGGACTCCAGTGTTTCCCATCTAGGAGCCACCTGGGAAGGGATGAGAGTGCTTAAGAGAAGATGTGAGGAAGTTTTATGAGTATGAGGCACGAGCATAGCAAAGGAAGGGGAAAGGGTTGGAAGCAGTGGAGGAAAAACAAACTTAACGCTGTGTCCTGGACACCAGGGAGGGTGGGCTGACATGTTAAAGGAAACAGAAGAGTCAGTTGCACTCCCAGAGTATTTTATTTTATTTATTTTTAAAAATTAATTAATTATTTTGGGCTGCATTGGGTCTTTGTTGCTGCGTGCGGGCTTTAGTTGCGGTGTGCGGGCTTCTCATTGCGGTGACTTCTCTTGTTGTGGAGCACAGGCTCTAGGTGCGCGGGCTTCAGTAGTTGTGGCTCGTGGGCTCAGTCGTTGTGGCTCACGGGCTCTAGAGTGCAGGCTCAGTTGTTGTAGCGCGTGGGCTTAGCTGCTGCGAGGCATGTGGGATCTTCCCAGACCAGGGCTCGAACCCGTGTCCCCTGCGTTGGCAGGCGGATTCTTAACCACTGTGCCACCAGGGAATTCCCTCACGGAATATTTTAAGCTGAGCACTAGAATTTTCTTTCTAAATGAGCAAGAACATTCCAGATATGAAATTGTTTAATTCTGACTTGCAAGTGGTTGAAATGTGGCTGAGGTGCCCTCTGCTGGTAGTATCGAGAACCAAATGTATAAACATAAAGTAGTTAAGAAATGTGAGGAAAATCAGCTCTAGTTTTTATGTACATTGAATGTTAGGAGTAAATATAATAAACTTGGAAAATCCACTACACTTAGTTAGTTTTATCTAAAATAAATGGCTCGATAGACTTCCATTTCTAGTCAAGAGGGAGTAACAGGGATCAGATTTACCTGCTGTTAAAAACAAGACAACAGGCCCCAAATGGAGTCACTTATACTAAGCCCCCTGTCACCAAACCAAGACGTAATTAAAACTTTGACTCTCCCAGAAACAGAACTTTCAACCAAACAGGAATCACCTGATCAGCGTTAGGTAGGTAATCTGCCTGATTGACCCCTGCCATCCCCTATCGGGAAAGTAACGCTGCAGTAACCAATCTGCTTTTTTGCCTCGTATAACTTCCTTTTTCCGGTCTTCTATAAAAGTCTTTCATTTTGTACAGCTCCTTGGAGCACCTTTCTTCTTATCTGCTAGATTGGAATTCTATTCCTGGAACATTGAATAAAGCCAATAAAATGTTTTAAAACTTAGTCAGTTGAATTTTGTATTTTAACACTATCCACCTGAAACAGGAAGTTGTACAAAATATATGAAAATTATTTTTGAAATAATGGTTTTCAGAAATTGAACATCAGGCAGTACAGGACAGTGATTCCCTCCAAAACAGGAAACAAGTCAGGTGAGCTGTATGATTGCCCTGGAGAATGTTTCCTCACCTGTGTGAGGTTGCACATCTTTTCATAGAATAATAATGAAAGACATATATGTCTCTAATGCTAGCATGACCAACTCTTTTACTTGGGCAATTGAGGCCCACCCTTCTGTTATACTCGAGAACACCACCCAGCAGTTTTCATTTCTGCAATTTCAATTTTTATTCTTTCTCCTGAATCTTTTCAGCATACACGAATGTTATTGCATTCTTCTTTAAAAGCCTTTTCTTGAACACTTTCATCCTTTACCACTGCCCTAATTCATTCTCTCTCTCTCCTTTCTATTTACAGCAAAGCTTGGCAAACTTTTCTGGAAAGGGCCAGGGAGTTCGTAAATATTTAAGCACAGTGGGCTATACTGTCTCTGTCACAATTACTTATCTCTGCCCCTGGAGGGAGGCAGCAACCCCAGACAACACATAAATGAATGCATGTGGCATCATTTGCCTTAGTTTACCCACCCTGCCTTACAGAAAGCTGACCATCAGTTTGCCCTCACAGTGATCACTCAGGAAGGAGCTGCAATTATTCTGTACCTTTCCCTGTGCAGGCTTCTAGCTGGGATCTCTAGAACAGAGCAGAGGGTCCGGGGGCATAAACCTCCCCTTGAAGATGGCAAAGGGAGCTTCTGAAAGAACCTGATTGCTTGTGTCCGTTAAACCCTCTCTAATCCATTGCTTCCTTCTGTGGCCCTAGGGACATTGCTCTTGTCAAATTCAACTATACGTTACTAAATCCAGCAGGCATTTATCAGAACTCATCTAACTCGTCATCTTGGCAGCATTTCAGACAAATAATCACTCTGTCCTTCCTTTACAGCATAAGGATTATTTTAGGCTAATTACTTTTTGATTTTTTTAATTTTTTACTTATTTACTTATTTACTTACTTACTTATTTATTTATTTTGCGGTACGCGGGCCTCTCACTATTGTGGCCTCTCCCGTTGCAGAGCACAGGCTCTGGACGCGCAGGCTCAGCAGCCATGGCTCACGGGCCCAGCCGCTTCGTGGCATGTGGGATCTTCCCAGACCCGGGGCACGAACCCGTGTCCCCTGCATCGGCAGGCGGACTCTCAACCACTGCACCACCAGGGAAGCCCCCTACTTTTTTATTTTTAATGAATTTATTTTATTTGTTTATTTTTGGCTGCGTTGGGTCTTCGTTGCTGCACGGGGGCTTTCTGTAGTTGCAACAAGCGGGGGCTACTCTTCGTTGCAGTGCGTGGGCTTCCCATTGTGGTGGCTTCTCTTGTTGCAGAGCACAGGCTCTAGGAGCGTGGGCTTCAGTAGTTGTGACATGCAGGCTCAGTAGTTGTGGCTCGCGGGCTCTAGAGCACAGGCTCAGTAGTTGTGGCACACGGGCTTAGTTGCTCTGCGGCATGTGGGATCTTCCCAGACCAGGGCTCGAACTCGTGTCCCCTGCGTTGGCAGGCGGATTCTTAATCACTGCGCCACCAGGGAAGACCCTAATTACTTTTAAGAAACAGAAGATTCAGGAAGTCTTTCTTTTTACCTCCCCTTTAACTGCCTAAAAGCGTTTAGATAGAGGGCCTGGTCCAGGAAGAGCACTATCTCCGGTGTTCTTCCTCTCTGTGCCCCATTGGCTCTGCACGACCCAGCAAACATTTGTTTACCAAACATTTGTTTTTCCCCATTTTCCTGTAAGTTGCCTTCCTCCCCTTTGAAGTCCCAAATCCCTACCTCCCTTCCCCTCTCAGATGGCAGATAAACCTCAATTGCCTAACTTGTCCTTGAATCTTATTTTTCTTATGGGCCCCCCATACGTACGTAATTCAAATTGATTTTCACCTGTTAATTTGTTTCATGTCAATTTAATTCTTAGATCAGCCAGAAGACCCTAAACAAGGGTAGAGGGGAAGTTTTTCCTCCCCCAATTTTTCCTTGCTCCCTCTCAACTACACCAGGCATATTCTCATCTCTGGGGTTTTGCACTTGCCCCTCAGGAATACACCTCCCCCAAGTACCAGACTGGGCTCAAATATGATTTTGCGATGTTACCTTCACTGATCACTGCATTTAATATGGCAACCCTCCCTCCCCAACTCTTCCTGTCCTCTTTCACCGTTTTGTTCTTCCACAATAGCATGTTTACCATCTAAAATACATAATAATATTATATTTCACTTAATATTTTAAAAATCGGGTCCCTCTCCAATAAATAGAAAGATTTTTGTTAGAGCAAAAATCTGTTGTTCTGTTTTGTTCTTGGTATGTCCCCAACATTTACAAAAGTGCTTGACTCAAAGTAGGAGCTCAATAATATTTGAAGAATGAATAAAGGAGCAAATGAATGAATGATTTATATTTATCATGTGTAAGGACTTTAAACAACACAAATTTATTACTTTACCGTTCTCCAGGTCCAAAGTCAGAAATGGATCTGACGGGCCTAAAATCAAGCCATCGGCAGGGCTGTGTTCTTCTCTCGAGGCTCTGGGAAAGAATTTGTTTTCTTGCCTTTTTCAGCTTCTAGAGGTCACCCACATTCCTTGGCTTGTGACCCCTTTCTCCATCTTTAAAGCCAGCAATGGTCAGTCGAGTCCTTCTCACATCAAACCACTTTCCCCTCTGCTTCTGTCTTCACGTCTCTTTCTGATTCTGTCTCCTTCTCCTGCTTCCAGCTTCTACTTTTAAGGACCCTATGATATCATTGGGCTTAGATAATTGAGAATAACCTTCTTGTCTTAAAGTCAGCTGATTAACAACCTTAATTCCATCTGCTACCTTAATTCTCCTTGGCCATGTAGTACAACATATAAACAGGTTCCAGGGGCTAGGATAAGGGCATCTTTGGGGGCAGGGCATTATTCCGCTCACTACAGGCAGGGGTCTATGGGAATTCCTCAGGAGCTACAGCTCTAGTCAAATCATCCAAGAACGCCACAGATCCATGTTACTAAGAGGCAGCAGCTCTGTGAAGGAGGCTCTCCTGTCAGGGCAGACTCTCCGCCATTGCCTTCTCTGGGCAATGTCTCTAGCTTGGACCTATGGCACCTCTCAGCGGTTAGTCTATCAAAACCCCCTCTTGTCTAGTTCTCAATGGATAAGATACCAATAAGTGACTTCACATCAAGCTATGAATAATAAGGTTTCCTCTCCCAGGGCATTTGCATTTTTTTAAGAGGAGTTTTTTAGCTGTAAGCCACAGAAAACCCATGTGGTTTGTACAATTAATGGTTTGTCTTTCTTACAAACAAGACCTCTGGAGGTAGCAGCTGCTGGCATTGGCTGGAGGACTTAACATCAGCACCAGCGTCTCTCCTGGTGTCTTTGCTTGTCCTCATAATCAGGAGGGGGCTGCTGCATCCTAGCACCATATCCATATTCTAGGCAAGAAGGAGGCACAGAGCAAAGGTAGAACCACTAGTCATATCTCTTTTGCCAGAAAAAAAAATCTTTTCAGACCGCATCCCACACATATGCATAGACTTCCCTTAATGGCCAGGACACTATACTCCCAGATGCAAGCAAGTCTGGGAAAATGAGGGACTGTATTATCATGACTGATTTAGACCAGTCGTGATCTAATGTCTGCTGCTGGGCATATTGCTGCCACAAACAGAATTTCCATTTGGTTAGCAGAGGGGTGCCAGGCTTAATAAATAAATATACAGGATGCCTTGTTAAATTAGATTTTCTGACAAAAAAAATACCACTTTTTTTTTAGCATAAGTATGTAATATTTGGGACAAATTTATACTAAACATCATCCACTGTTTATTTGAAATTCAAATTTAACTAGGCATCCTCTGTTTTATCTGGCAAGGAAAAGGGGAAGTTAGTGTTCACTTGGGAACTCTCAAGACCTGCCATGAGAGGGATGGCATTTTTTTCTAAAATTCGAATCTATGGTGGAAGAATTTCAGGTCTTATCCACAGGCTGGTGGGGGAACTCTTCTGTGATGAAGTCTTTGGGGCACGTTGACCTTCCATTCACATAGTTGTAGGATATTCTATGTAATCTCCAGACTTATGAGGTAAGTCTTCAGGGGGGTTGATGGAGTTTTCCACTCTGATAATCTTAATGATAAAGGACAATGGCTTCTCCTTTGTAGCAGTGTCTTCTGATCCACTCATCCCGGTACAGAAATTGCTTGATTCTGGAAAGCAAAACTGGAAAGTGACAGAAGCAGCCAAAATAAAATTCTGCTGAAATTAATCTACGCCCTTCTTTTGACTGATTCAACTACTGGTAATGATGGGGTTAGTAATTTACAACTTCAGCACTCAATCAGAGGTAAGATTAATTAAAAGTATGAAAGTAACTTTAAAACACTGATTTTTAGAATAAAAGCTCTGTCCCTATCAACTCCTTCCCTCTTATTATTTTTTTCCCACTGTAATTTAAATATTCTGTAACTACCCAAGATATGGGTTCTGTGGCCTGCCAGGGCCTTCGGTTTGAGATTTTTGACGTTTGTTTTGAGCCAGAGCTGGCGAACAGCAGTATCTCCAGAATCACAAGGTGTGAGTTGCTGTGGAACACGGTTAAAGTGTTGAATATTTTGATGTTGATTCTGACCACATATGAGCATTTCCCACAGCTCTTAGTCAGGTTTCATATTAAAACCAAAACCATATTATTAATTTAAAAAATTCATGATCACTTTCCTTTTCAGGTTTCGGGGTTCTCAGACAGAAAACATTAATTCAGAAATTAATGCATGATGATTCCATTCACATTGCCTGCATGCCCCATGTAGATTCTCCAAACTGTTTAAAACATACTGGTACCTAAGTCTGTACCGAGGATTATGATTTAACTAGTGTAGAGTATGGCCTGGGTGTCAATATTTGTAAAAGCTCCCAGATGATTCTAACGTGTAATAAAGTCTGAAACCAGGGAACACTGCACCTCGGAAGCTGTCAACAGGTCTCTTTCGGATGCGCCACTTATTAGAGTCCCTCAGTGACACCCTGCAGGTGCACCCTTCATACTGCCCACTGGGCTTGGCTCCCCGTAACCAGGAAGGAGGCGGAACAGCCGGGGGCAAGACCCGAGCCACACTAAAGGGGACTCACTCAGCTTGGACCACCCATGTGAAAGAGACTCTGGACTCTGACCGGAACCAACTGGAAACACGCTACTGATTGTAATTCAGGGTTTCTCTGCCAAGGTGAGGAAATGTAAATTGATGTCACCCTTGCTCAGCACAGCTTTGGTGAAGCCTGGGAGCTGGGGAAACTTTTGTTCACAAGGCAAACAAAGTCTTCAGCCTTAATAGAATTCATCCAGTTTCCTTGAAGATTGTATTAACTTGTAGGTGGGACTGGGATGAAGACTTTTGAAGCTTTTATGGGCATTGAACTGAACTGCTCTCGGAAAAGATCAAAGAGAAGGCGTGGAATCAGGAGCCGGAAGAGAAAGGCCACCCAAGAGCTGCCAAGCCAAGAAGAGAGGTTTGGGAGAAGAGCTATCTCAAGGTGGGGAGGGGAGGAGATGGAGGTGAGGTGGGAAGGTGGGCAGAATTAATTTCTTAAAAAAGCAAAACCCTGGGCTTCCCTGGTGGTGCAGTGATTGAGAGTCTGCCTGCCGATGCAGGGGACACGGGTTCGTGCCCCGGTCCGGGAAGATCCCACATGCCGCGGAGCAGCTGGGCCCATGAGCCATGGCTGTTGAGCCTGTGCGTCCAGAGCCTGTGCTCCGCAATGGGAGGGGCCACAACAGTGAGAGGCCTGAATACCAAAAAAAAAAAAAAAAAAGCAAAACCCTGAGATCACGCTATCCAGTCCCTCTCCTGGGGCTCCCCTCTAACATCTTGAGTAAATTTTATACTCCTCACTAATGTACTAATCCTAGTGCAAAGACAGTATAGTTTTCACTGAGCTCAGAAAAGAGAGCATATCAGAGTATGAGTCACAATATAAAGAAAGAGGCTCTCAGCTATTACAAAAAATTGGTTTGCTCCCATCTCCACCAAGGACATGCAGACAAATATGTAAAGCCTGTCTCCTTGAAGGACTACCAGGTATTAGTCCCCTGAGGCACCCACATGTCTCTGTTCTGCACCGTGCAGAAAAATAAGAAGAAGAGTTATGAGGAGGCTTACAGCACTGGTTCTCAAACTCTGGCAATCCATCAGAGTCACCAGGAGGGTGGATTAAAACACAGATTGCTGACCCCACCCCTGGAGTTTCTGATTTAGTAGATGGGAACATTTCTAACAAGTTCCCAAGTGATACTAACACCACTGGTCTGGGGACCACTCTTTGAGAACCTCTGGTTCCTCATGCTCTCATAGAAATGATTTCCTCGTCTAGTGTTTATTATGGTCTGTTCTTTGAAATTTTAACGGATTTTATGAGAGAAGAGTGTTATGGTCAAATCAGTTGGGAAAACACTGGACTGAAAGAAGTTAAAAGAGTTTTCTTTTGAAAATCAAAATAACTTCCTGTCTACACATACTCAGCTGTCTACCTTTATTTGACTTCCTGTTCCAGGAAATTCTTACCCAGAAAGATGAAATGGCAAATAATTTTATTGTTTGTTCTAGGAACTTCCTGAAAATCCATTAATCCGAACTCTAGTCTATTCAATTTACCGTCATGAAAGTAAATATATTTTCGCAGGAAAGTATATACGCTGAGGAAATACCACGTGAGAACACAGCAAGAAAATAGCTGACTACAAGCCAGAAAAAGAGATCTCACCAGAAACCAGCCCTGCCATTAGCTTGATCTTGGACACCTAGCCTCCAGAACTGTGAGGTATAAATTTCTAAGTCACCTAGTTGGTGGTATTTTGCCGTGGCAGCCAAAGCTAATATAGTTTTCTTAAGGCTGGACTCTGAACGAATGAGTTATGGCCATGACCCCTGACCTGTGACTCAGAAAACTCCTTCTTGCCCAGCTTATCCCCTGACATTATAGTTGTTTTATTTATTTATTTGTGGCATGTGGAACTTCCTCGACCAGGGATTGAACCCATGCCCCCTGCGTTGGAAGTGTGGAGTCTTAACCACTGGACCATACGTGATGATAATCATATTATTACTTTTATATTATATACTTTGCATTTTACAGAGTTCTTTCATAGGCATGAGCTCAGTGGCCCTAAACAACATTTGAGGGATGTAAGGAGTTTTACTGAAGGGTTGGAAACTGAAGACTTACTTAAGAGTCACAGCCACTAGAAAATGGAAGGGCCAGAAACCTGTGGGGGTTTTTTTGTTGTTAATTTTTTTTTATTTATTTGGCTGCATTGGGTCTTAGTCACAGCACGTGGGATCTTTGTTGTCGTGTGCATGGTCTTTGTCGTGGTATGTGGGATCTTTTAGTTGTGGCATGTGGGATCTAGTTCCCTGACCAGGGATCGAACCCAGGCCGCCTGCATTGGGAGCATGGAGTTGTAGCCACTGGACCACCAGGGAAGTCCCTAGAACCCTGTGTCGTTCCAAATTTATCACACATCACCCTATCTGGTAAGATTAAACTAGATACTAAATATTTCTAAATTCAATTGCTGTTATTTTCACTAGACCGTTTTAATTTTTTTTTTTTTTTTTTTGGGGTACGCGGGCCTCTCACTGTTGTGGCCTCTCCCGTTGCGGAGCACAGGCTCCGGACGCGCAGGCTCAGCGGCCATGGCTCACGGGCCCAGCCGCTCCGCGGCACGTGGGATCTTCCCGGACCGGGGCACGAACCCACTTCTCCTGCATCGGCAGGTGGACTCTCAACCACTGCTCCACCAAGGAAGCCCTGAGGGACCTTTTAAGTTAATGATCACTCAAGAACTTAGGCTTGCTTAACAACAAAACCAAGCAACAGAAACACAAGACATTCCCCCAAACAATAAAAAGATGGTGGAATGAGACCTACATCCTGCCCATTGAAGTTAACACATTAATGATCCTTGAGAAGGGGCTTTTTCTGCATGTATTAAGCAGAAATATAGGGGAAAGGTGACATTATACTGAAACCTGAGATGATTGACCATATTCTAGTATGTTACTTCCTTTTTGCTCATTTCCATAGTGCCATGACAGTCCCGGTTGGGCCATAGAGGGTCAAAAACTCCTTCGCCCAGTGTGGAGGAGGAACCGATGATGGAAGCTTGATGTCTACGCAAGAACGAGGAGGAAGGTGGTCTTCTTTCTCCCCACTTTTCCTTTGATTATAAAAATGTAGCCCACTAGTTCTCAGCGTGGCACTCTCTTGCCTGTCCGCTTGCATCTCTCACAAGCATCCAAACCTAATAAACTCTTTCCATGCCTGTCACTCTGCCTCTTGTTGAATGCTTTGTGTTCTGAGCCAGAAGAACCTATGCTCTACTGAGTCGTGAGACGTGTTCTGCAGTTTGAAAATCAGATTTCCCTTTTTAAAGAAATATTGGATCATCAAAGAGAATTTAGTTTCTGGTCTGGCACACAAACAGATTAGAAGTCACCACTACATCTTACCAACAAGTAAAAATGTGAACGAACTGAAAAATAAACAAGTCTTCTTAGGTCTGCCAGGGAAGTGAGGTCACAGGGCAAATGACTGCTCCTGAATCTGGAAAGACAAATTAGGTGGATACAGGTAATCACAAGTTAGTGGAGCAGAAACCTCCATGGAACCATTACCGGGATAGGAAAACGTGAGCTGTAAATGATTAATTGCTGGAGGCTCATTGTGGACAAGTCTGACAGATAAAATCTCTAGTGGGAGCCCTGCACTTCTGTGAGTTTTACTTCCTGGAGCTCTACCAGAAAGGTGCTCACAGCAAATATCAGAGAAAAATCCCCTTGGGCTTTCAGCAGGGTAAGGGGAAAAGTATCCATTTCAAATACAGCAGAGCATTTCCTTCTTCTTAAGAAAGTCTGTCCTTCAGAGCAACTATTTTACCAAAGACCTAACCTATTGAGATTTTATCAGAGCCCAACTGACCTGGGTGAAGGGAAATACCCAGCTCCATCCCCCTCCAGCCAACCTGTCCCACCTAGGCGGGGAAAAATCTAAGAGGCACCTGTGAAGGTCACATCCCACGGGTACAGGCTCACCAAAAGACCAGAGACCTAATCATGGGACTACAGAATGCTTCCCCTCCCCACATTTTACCATCATATTATTAAAGGCCCATGTATGGTAGTTTTTTAAACTCAGTGTATCATGCTTGACTTTCAACAAAAAATTGCAAGGCATATTAAAAGGTAAAACACACAGTTTGAAGAACTAGAACAAGCATCAAAACCAGACCCAGATAAGACAGGGAAGTTGGAATTCTCAGATTGTGAACCTTAAACAACTATCTTTATTATGCTCGGGGCTCTAATAGAAAAAGTAGACAGCATGCAAGAATAGGTGGGCAACGTAAGCAGACGGATGGAAATTCTGAGAATAAAAAGAAATGCTAGAGTTCAACAAAACCATAACAGAAATAGAGAATGCCTTTGATGGTCTGAGGAAAGAATCTCTGTGCTTGAGGATATGTAGAATCTTCCAAAACTGAAAAGTAAAAAGAAAAAACCTGAAAAAAATTGGAACAGAACATCCAAGAGAAGTGAGACAACTAAAAGGGTGTAACTTACACCTAATGAGGCTACCAGGAGGAGAAGAAAGAAAGGAACAGAAGAAATATTTGAAGCAATAATAATTGAGAATTTCCCCCAAATTAATGTTAGACACCAAACCACAGATCCAGGAAGTTCAGAGAACATCAGGTAAGATAAATCAAAAGAACTAGGTCATGTTCAAGTTGCAGAAAATCAAAGACAAAGAAAAAATTTTAAAAGAAACCAGAGGGAAAAACACCTTACCTATAGAGGAGAAAATAATTAAAATTACATCCAACTACTCCTCAGAAGCAAACAAACTTGAAGGGAGTGAAGTGAAATATTTAAAGTGTTCAGAGAAAAAAACCCCACCAACCTAGAAACTAATAAGCTATTAAAACGAGGTTGCAGGATACATGGTGAGCATATAAACATTAATCACTTTCCTATCACCAGCAAAAACAAATGGAATTTGAAATTAAAAACACATTACCATTTATATTAGCATCACCAAAAATAAAAGACTTAGATATAAATCTAACAAAATATGTTAACTCAAAATGAATTATAGACCTAAATGTAACGAAGCAAAACTATAAAATTCCTATAAGATAACATAGGAGAAAATCTAGATGACCTTGGGTATGGTGATGACTTTAACACAGCACCAAAGGCATGATTCATGGAAGATATAATTGATAACCTGGACTACATTAAAATTAAAAACTTGGGTTCTGTGAAAGACATTGTCAAGAGAAAGAGAAGACAAGCCACAGACTTGTGGACAAATATTTGCTAAAGAAAATATTTGCTAAAGACATAACTGATAAAGGACTGTTATCTAAAATATACAAAGAATTCAAGCTCAACAGTAAGAAAATGAACATCGTCATTAAAAATGGGCAAACGACCTAAATAGACACCTTATCAAAGATATATATACGTGGCCGGAGCAACTAAGCCCATGCACCACAACTACTGAGCCTGTGCTCTGGAGCCCGGGAGACACAACTACTGAGCCCGCGTGCCACAACTACTGAAGCTCACGCGCCTAGAGCCTGTGCTCTGCAGCAAGAGAAACCACCGCAATGAGAAGCCCGCGCACCACAACGAAGAGTAACCCCTGCTCGCCGCAACTAGAGAAAGCCTGCACGCAGCAACGAAGATCCAATGCAGCCAAAAATAAAATACATAAATAAATATTTTTTTAAATGTGAAAAAAAGATATATACACGTGACAAATAAGCATATGAAAAGATGCTCCACATCACATGCCATCAGGGAAATGTAAATTAAAATAAAAATAAGATACCACCACACACCTATTAGTATGGCCAAACTCCAAAACACTGACAACATCAAATGCTGCTGAAGATGGGGAGCAATAGGACTTCTCATTCGTCGCTGGTGGGAATGCAAAATGGTACAGCCACTTTGAGAGACAGTCTGGCAGTATCTTACAAAACTAAATATACTCCTCCCATGTGATTCAGCAATCACACTCCTTGGTATTTCCTCCAAAGGAGTTGAAAACTTGTTTCCACACAAAAACCAGCACATGGATGTTCACAGCAGCTTTATTCACAATTGCTAAAATTTAGTAGCAACCAAGACGTCCTTCAGTACGTAAATGGATAAATTAACCATGGTACTTCCAGACAAGGAATATTGTTCAGCGTTTAAAAAGAAAAAAAAGCTATCAAGCCATGAAAAGACATGGAGGAAACTTAAATGCATATTGCTAAATGAAAGAAACCAATCTAAAAAGACTGCATACAGGGCTTCCCTGGTGGCGCAGTGGTTAAGAATCCGCCTGCCAATGCAGGGGACACGGGTTTGATCCCTTGTCCAGGAAGATCCCACATGCTGCAGAGCAGCTAAGGCTGTGCGCCACGACTATTGAGCCTGTGCTCTAGAGCCCGTGAGCCACAACTACTGAAGCTCATGCACCTAGACCCCGTGCTCTGCAACAAGAGAAGCTACCGCAATGAGAAGGCCACACACCGCAACAAAGAGTAGCCCCCGCTCACCGCAGCTAGAAAAAACCCGCTCACAGCAACAGACCCAGTGCAGCCAAAAATAACTAACTAACTAAATAAATTTATTAAAAAAAAAAAAGACAGCATCCAATATAATTGCAACTATATGACATCTGGAAAAGGCAAGCTATGGAGACTGTAAAAAAGATCAGTTGCTAGGAAGCAGGGGATAGGGAAGAATGAATAGGCAGAGCACAGGGGATTTTTAGGGCAGTGAAACTATTCTGTATGATAATAAAATGGTGGATAAGATATTATTACACATTTGTCAGAAAGCACAGTAAAATACCAAGAGTGAACCCGAAGGTAATATGGACTTCAGGTGAAAATGATGTCAGTGCAGGTTCATCCATTGTAAGGAATGTACCACTCTGGTGAGGGATACTGATATTGCGGGGAGGCTGTGCATGTAGGGAAGCAAGGGATACATGGGAACTCGCTATTTTCTGCTCAGGTTTTTTTTTTTTTTTTTTGCGGTACGCGGGCCTCTCACTGTTGTGGCCTCTCCCGTTGCGGAGCACAGGCTCCGGACGCGCAGGCTCAGCGGCCATGGCTCACGGGCTCAGCCGCTCCGCGGCATGTGGGATCTTCCCGGACCGGGGCACGAACCTGTGTCCCCTGCATCGGCAGGCGGACTCTCAACCACTGCGCCACCAGGGAAGCCCTCCTCCTCAATTTTGCTATGAAACTAAAACTAAGAAATCGGGACTTCCCTGGCGGTCCAGTGATTAAGACTCCCGGCTTCCACTGCAGTGGGCGCGGGTTTGATCCCTGGGCGGGGAACTAAGATCCTGCATGCCAGGCTGTGTGGCCTAAATAAATAAATAAAAATAAAAAATAAAATCTTAAAAATGAAGTCTATTTAAATGAAAAAACAATATTGGTAAAACAGAGCTCGCTGGCTGGTTTGGTTATCTATTCTGAATCACCCTGCCTGTAATTTTTTTCCTCTTCAAAGTATAGCTATAGTTCATGCTGAAAACAATTTGGTGGATTAGGGAAATTTTCTGTGTAGTGATTTTACATATTGGAAAGAAAAAATGGCAGATTTAGGAATTTCATATCTTAACTGTGAAAAAGGAGAAAGGAAACACCAGTAATTCTGGAGACAAACGGAAATAATTAAATGTGTAATTAGTTTTGGTAACATTGATATTTTTACATGCTTGTCACATGGCAAAGCTATCATGAAGTTAAGAGAAATCAGGATAGGAGGCTCTCACTGAAGCTAGAATGGCCATTTTTATTATGAGTAATCCCGCCTTAAAAAAGGAAGTTTTCTGGGAATTCCCTGGCGGTCCAGTGGTTAGAACTCTGTGCTTCCACTGCAGGGGTTCAGGGAAGTAAGACCCCACAGTGGTGCAGCCTAAAAAAAAAAAAAAAAGGTTTTCTGAAAAGAAGTGGAAGTTTAATCGGAGAAGTATTTACTAATTATGAAAATATTCCAGTGCCCCAGAAATTTTTTACCTTTCTTTTCAGAAATTTTAGCATATTTTTTCTCCTGTACTATAGTCACACCAAATATTTATATAACTTAAAACATTTTTTTAAATGGGAAATAAGCCTCTATTCTTTCACTGTATAATTCTGGCTTCAATTCTCCTCTGCCTTATCCTTCTTAATGAAACATATATTCACAAGAAGCTTGGGACTTCCATGGAGGCGCAGAGAGCCCTGGTCCGGGAAGATCCCACATGCTGCTGAGCAACTAAGCTCATGTGCCACAACTATTGAGCCTGCACTCTAGAGCCCACGAGCCACAGCTACTGAGCTGCATGCTGCAACTACTGAAGCCCGCACACCTAGAGCCCATGTTCCACAACAAGAGAAGCCATCACAATGAGAAGCCTGCGCACCACGACGAAGAGTAGCCCTGGCGTGCAGCAACTAGAGAAAGCCCGTGCGGCAACGAAGACCCAACGCAGCCAAAAATAAAAATAAAATCAATGAATTAAAAAAATATATAAAAAATACAAAAGAAGCTTCAAAACTTATAAACTTTTGAAATTAGAACAATCAATTTTCAAACACTCTCATGATTGAGGGAAGAGGTAGTGTACTATGGTCCTTTACAAAATCCAAGTGCATGAGGCAGTAAGTCAAACTCTTCAACTGAGGATAGAATTCTCCTGTGCCTAGTAGTACCAGAAGTGAACATCATTACTTAACTTTGATTTTCCGTTTGCATTTCTAATTCCAAGTATCAGTGAAATAGAAAACAAAGTGGTAATGTGCCACCTTGTGGAAGCACGAGGAATAGAACTATTGTAGGATTTTTTTTTTCCCATGATGAGAATTTAACGTTGTATTTTTATGTTTTTTCCAATTATACAAGCAATAATTGTCCAGCGTAAAAAAAAAGTAAAGAAAGTGGATACTCAAATATTAGTTGAATATATGAAGAAAACAGTAACCACGCCAGTCTTGATTTGGGCTGTGCCCTATTGAAGCAGCACAATGAATAAATGAATGAATGAAATTTTAAAAGTCTGATTTTTCAGGTCAGTTATTGCCTCCAGGCTTGGCCTTACATTAGGATCTTATCTTCCAGAAATATTATTAATGTTCCATTTGGGGAGAAAGTGATAAAACTTTATTTACATTCATATAGGTATTAAAAATGATCTGTTAGTACTATTGACAACTCTCCATTTCCCTGTGTGGGGTGTATCACCATCAACCAAAATACACATTTCACTATGGGTTATTATGGGATAGTTGAATACAGAAGACCTGGAGATCAGTGGACTCACCCAGAAAGGGTGATCTTAGGCCCACTGTTGAAGACAGAATTCAGAGCTGGATGGCTCCTCAGGAATTCCATAGATTCTCCATGTTCTTCTGGATTTAACAAGTCCCAGGCTCTAGGTCTGTTTCATTTTCTGCAAAATAATGGTGTTAGAACAGATTAGTAATTTTCAAACTGTGTGTTTTAAGAGGTTCCAAAAATATTTGATCCAAATTTTATTATAAATATATATTTTTGAATTTATTTCATACACTACTATTTTATAATATATATTTCCTGAAGTAGTATGTTATAAAAGTCTATACAATAGTACGAACCAAATTTGGAGGTATTAGAGACTGTCAACATATTAATGTGTCTTCACTGAATAAACATATTATACAAAGTAAATTTTCTACATTTAAACAACAAAATACACTTGTGGTAACAAATTATTCTTCTTCTTTGTTTCTCTTTTATATTGAGGTTTTATGTGAGATCTCACGTGTCTGTTTTCAAGAATGGCATTCTGAAGACCTTTACGCCTCAGCCAGCCCCTTTGTGTTATAGCCTGGTGTATGGTCAGGCCACTCAGGATGGCTGTTCTCTTGCTGTCTGTTCATTCCCTGCTCAACCAGTGCCTGCTTCACCTACACCCTACTCACATGACTGACTTTCCTGCAGCCAGGCTCCAGCTAACGACTGGTTTAGCTTTAGATCAGGACATCTCCACTAGGACAGCTTATCACAGAGGCAGTAAGGGGCAGGCCCGGCTGCTGGTTTCCCTGGTAACCAACTAGCCACCTGTCGTCAATTTCCCCTATAACTGGTAACCTCCCTCTCCCCCTGGAGTGAAGACTGTCGCCCCTGCTGCACACAGTGGGGTGTCGTTCCAGGACCTTGCTTCATCCACGTAAGCTCCTCCCATCCATTAAACCATTGAGTCTCTGTGGCTGATTCTGGGCTCTTTCTTCTATCTTGAAGCCGGGCAAGTACAGGGCTTGCAGGCCTGCAGGATGCAGCCCCAAACCTGGTTATAATAAATTCTCTATAACACATCAACATGTGTAGGGGAGGAATAATAATTTTCTGTTTACCCTTTTAGGTTCTTGGCAGAAACCCCTCTGTAATAAAACTCAGATTAAAATGAAAAACAAAAATCAAAAAAAACCCCAGAAGTTTAATAACATGTATAACTCCTGTATATATGGGAGAGAACCAGGAAAACAAGTAGCTTTAAGGAGTGGCCCAAGCCACCACCTCAAATATCATCTCCAGCTAAAGACAAAAAAAAAAATTGGGGGAAGTGGGGAAGAGCCAGTTATGGGAAGTCACCAGGAAAAGCACAGTAAACAAGGGCAAGGTTATCACACAGATTAAAGTCCTTACCTTCTCCATTGATAAGAGTTTCTAGAGATTTGGTCCTCCTCCTCTTGGGTACAGAGAGGGAAACATCCTTACAAATGTAGATGTCTCTTACAAAAGGGTAACTTCTATTCTGTTTTCAGAGCTTCTTAAAAATAACCAGTTCGGGGTCTTCCCTGGTGGTGCAGTGGTTGAGAGTCTGCCTGCCGATGCAGGGGACACGGGTTCGTGCCCCGGTCCGGGAAGATCCCACATGCCGCGGAGCGGCTGGGCCCGTGAGCCATGGCCTCTGAGCCGGCGCGACCGGAGCCTGTGCTCCGCAACGGGAGAGGCCACAACAGTGAGAGGCCCGTACCACAAAAACAAACAAACAAACAAACAAAAACCAGTTCTGGAATTCCTTGGTGGTTAGGGCTTTGCACTTCCACTGCAGGGGGCACGGTTCAATCCCTGGTCGCGGGAACTAAGATCCTGCAAGTCACAGAGCGTGGCCAAAAAAAAAAAAAAAAAAAAAAAACGAAAAACAGTTCTTATGCTAAAGAGGCATATTTTAGGGTGGGAAATTCTGCTCCCTTTCTCAGGTAATCATCATAATAATAGCTGTTAATGAGAGCTCACTCTGCATAAGTCACAGATTTAGTTGCTTTACCTTGTGTTAGCTCTTAAATCTTTCCAATGCTTTATGAGATGGCGAACATTATTATTCCCATCTCACAGCCAGGAAACTGAGGCACAAGGAGGCCAATTAGTGGGCCTAAAGAAGTGGCAAAGTCAGGGTCCCCTCTTATCTCCTTGCAGTAGAGTCTTCTTGTTCTGGTCCGTATATTGACATCCCTGCCTCAGAAATGAGACTAATGGAATCCACCCCAGTTTGATACTTTTCCCTCCCTCCTCTTTGTTCAGCTGTCTCACAGCCATCCTGAGGGTCCAGCTCAAGTCCCACCACTTCTGGAAAGTGTCTGGTGTACCTGACTCCCAGGGCTCCCCTATCTCTCTGATCCTCTGTGGCACTGGCTCACGCTAGGAAGCCTGATCATGGAAAGGCCCAGGAATGAGTTAGAAAAACTGCAGAAATTCAGGAAAGGTCCTGGATAAAGTATGGAGGCAGCATTACCCGAAAACTGGGTTCGCCTCTTGGTGGGTGGCAAGCCAGAAGGCGAAATCAAGCCAAAGAGCAGGTGAAGGAAGGATTCATTACTTGAAGCAAGTAAGGAGAACACCAGGGATATTTCCCAAAGCAGCGTATCCTCGAATAACAAAATTGATGAGGTTTTAAGCCAAGGGTGCATGCATATTCATGAAGGGGCTTGAGCAGGGGAGAATTCAGCATAGAATTGGGACAAAGGTTGACAGAGTCCAGGCTCCAGATGATTGAAGCCTACAAGGGTCAGCAAGGTCAGCATCGTCATTTCTTAGGCTCCAGTTAGCCTGGTGGTTGAGTGCTCCAGGGGAGGTTTGATCCCACAGAAAAACTCAAAAATGTGCTTCAGACTGATCTTTACCTTCAAAAAAAAAAAAAAACCCAAAAATCCACAGCAAACGTCATTCCCAATGGTGAAAAACTGAAAGCATTTCCTCTAAGATCAGGAAAAAGACAAGGATGTCCACTCTCGGCACTCTTATTCAACATACTTTTGGAAGTCCTAGCCACGGCAATCAGAGAAGAAAAAGAAAAGGGATCAAAATTGGAAAAGAAGAAGTAAAACTGTCACTGTTTACAGATGACATGATTGTATACATGGAAAATCCTAAAGGTGCCATCAGAAAACTACTAGAACTAATCAATAAATTTGGTAAAGTTGCAGGATACAAAATTGATGCACAGAAATCTCTTGCATTCCTATACATTAACAACAAAAGGTCAGAAATAGAAATTAAGGAAACAATCTCATTCACCATTGCAACAAAAAGAATAAGATACCTAGGAATAAACCTACCTAAGGAGGCAAAACCCTGTACTCAGAAAACTATAAGATACTGATGAAAGAAATCAAAGATGACACAAACAGTTGGAGAGATAGACCATGTTCTTGGACAAGAAAAATCAATATTGTGAAAATGACTATACTACCCAAAGGAATCTACAGATTCAATGCAATCCCCATCAAATTACCAATGGCATTTTTCACAGAATTAGAACAAAAATTTTTATAATTTGTATGGAAACACAAAAGACCCCGAAAAGCAAAAGCTATCTTGAGAAAGAAAAATGGAGCTGGAGGAATCAGGCTCCTTGACTTCAAACTGTACTACAAAGCTACAGTAATCAAGACAGTATGGTACTGGCACAAAAATAGAAATATAGATCAATGGAACAGGATAGAAAGCCCCGAGATAAACCCACACACCTATGGTCACCTAAACTGTGACAAAAGAGACAAGAACTTAGAATGGAGAAAAGACAGTCTCTTCAATAAGTGATGCTGGGGAAACTGGACAGCTACATGTAAAAGAATAAAATTAGAACACTCCCTAACACCATACACAAAAATAAACTCAAAATGGACTAAAGAACTAAATGTAAGACCAGACAGTATAAAATTCTTAGAGGAAAATACAGGAAGAACACTCTTTGACATAAATCACAGCAAGATGTTTTTTGACCCACCTCCTAGAGTAATGAAAAAAACAAAAATAAACAAATGGGACCTAATTAAACTTAAAAGCTTTTGCACAGCAAAGAAAACCATAACAAGACAAAAAGACAACCATCAGAATGGGAGAAAATATTTGCAAATGAAGCAATTGACAAGGGACTAATCTCTAAAATATGCAAATAGCTCATGCAGCTCAATATCAAAGAAACAAACAACCAAATCCAAAAATGGACAGAAGACCTAAATAGACATTTCTCCAAGGAAGACATATGGATGGAAAGAGGCACATGAAAAGATGCTCAACTTCATGAATTAGTAGAGAAATGCAAATCCAAACTATAATGAGGTATCATCTCACACCAGTCAGAATGGCAATAATCAAAAATTCTACAAACAATTAATGCTGGAGAGGGTGTGGAGAAAAGGGAATCCTCTGGCACTGTTGGTGGGAATGTACACTGATACAGCCACTATGGAGAACCGTATGGAGGTTCCTTAAAAACTAAAAATAGAACTACCATATGACCCAGCAATCCCACTACTGAGCATATACCCTGAGAAAAACATAATTCAAAAACACACATGCACCCCAATGTTCATTGCAGCACTATTTGCAATAAGGACATGAAAGCAACCTAAATGTCCATCGGTAGATGAATGGATAAAGAAGATGTGGTACATATATACAATGGAACATTACTCAGACATTAAAAGGAACAAAATTGGGTCATTTGTAGAGATGTGGAGAAACAAAAAACAAAACAAAACCAAAACAAAAAACAAAAAACAAAAAATCTCACTACTGTCAGTTACAAATTTATATGGAAAATTTAAAAATAATAAACTGATTCGATACACTGAAATTTAAAACATTAGAAACATTGCAAAAAAAAAAAAAAAAGAACTGGGAATCTTTACAACTTATACATTGTCTTCCATATGGTTAAGTTATCTCCCTAGCCTGGTAATACCTGTTTGTCCTTACATTGTTTTGTTCCCTTAAAATCATTAACTACTGAGACCTCTGCAAGGGCATGCATTGTGGCCAGGCTTAGGTCACAAAATGGCTTAGGTATAAAATGGCTTCTCTAATTGTAACAGTGAAGAGCAAACCTGACTCCATATTGAATTTATCTCTTTAGCTCTAAGCTTTGTGTCCTGTTGCTAGTCGCCCTTGCTTAGAGAAGCTAGCTCTGTACCTGAACTCGCAGAGACAATAATCATTGAAGGAATTCTGCCCATGGCTTAAGGTGTCTGTGAGAGCCCCTTTCTAGAGAGTGGCCCTCCCCCCAACAAAGATAAGGAAACCTGAACAGGAAAGATAACATTTGAGTCCTGCAGGCACACCATGAGGAGACCTGATTAACAAATTTTCATAGCATCCCACCTGGCTAATGCCCTGCTGCTTGAGGCTATTCATCACCTCCTGACCTCACCCTTCCCACTTTCCTCTTTTCTTAGCATAAAAGAAGCTTGAATTCTAACCTGAAAATGATAGCCCTTTAGGGTACTAGTCTGCCATCTTCTTGGTTTGCGGGGTTTTCTGAATAAAGTCGCTATTCCCTGCCCCAATATCTTGTCTCTCGATTTATTGGCCTGTCATGTGCGGAGTGGTAAGAGCTTGGATTCAGTAACATTATGTCAAGTAATCTATGTTTGGTTCTCTTCCTCCAGGGACCACCCCCCCCACACACACACGCTATTGGCCTACAACAGGAGTCAAGGGGTGTCATAGGGAGGACCTATGTAGGTCCTATGAATAGTAGTTCAGTTTAGACTTACCCTAAGAGGATGGGAAGCATGGAAAAGCTTTTGGTGTAGTTTGACCAGATTGGCATTTGAGAAAGGTCACTGCTGTGCAAAAACATTGATTGGGATTGACTGGAATCAAATCTAAGGTTTGAAAGAATTGAAAGGAGACTGCTGCCACTAGGCAGGTAAAAGGTGGTGTCTTGCATAGTATGAGTGTGTTTTGTGTTTGGTAATTGAAATCATTGTTGCTTTTGTTGTGGTCATCCATTTACAATGCTTGGTGTCAGTTTATTTATCTCTTATAAAAATAAAATACAGTGTGTGTGTGTGTGTGTGTGTGTGTGTGTGTGTGTGTGTGTGTGTGTGTAAAAAATAAATTAATTAATTAAGGGAAAAAAAAAAGATGGTGTCTTGGATTTGGTTGGGGCAGAGGCAGGAAGACAGATTGGGAGAGACTTGGTGATTGTTCAGGTATGGAGAGTGTGGACCCCGCTGTCAGATTTAAAGGTTAGCCCTTTTTAAGATAACTGAAAAAAAGAAGCACAACATGAGAGTCGTGAGTTAAGTTTTATTTGGGGCAAAATGAGGACTATAATCCGGGAGACAGCTTCTCAGCTAGCTCTGCGGAACTGCTCCAAAGATGTAAGGGTCAGTATATATGTGATTTTAGTGAAGGGGGATATGTGCAACCAAGCACACGTTTTGTTAGAGGTTTGCTGCTAGTCACAAGGAGCAGATGGCTCCGTTAGTGATTTTAGTGCTTTTCTAGATATGAGAAGATGCAAGAAATTGGGCTCATAAAATATTCTCCTGAAAATATCGAACTCTCTGAAAGCCTGTTCTGCCACTTTTTCCCAGAGCACAGAGTGTCTCATTCCTGATCTCTGCCCTGAGCTCCTTTCACAGTGTGTTGAAGGTCAGTGACTGCAGTGGCTGGTGACTTCATCCTGGTAGAGGCAGATGGTGAGTGACAATTTTTCATCTGCACCCCTATTATTAACCTCTTGCATTAGTGTGATACATTTGTTATCATTGATCAGCCAATATTGATAGTGAAGGGGAACAGCCTATAGGACCCAAAGTGTGCCTCTTTGGAATAAGGATTATTTTATCCTCATTATCTTTAAGAAACAGGAGAAGCTCTGAAAACCTAGTAGAAGTCACTCTTTTGTAAGAGACATCTACATTATATAAGGGAAATTTCCATTTGTAAGTGTGTCTCCCTTTTTGTACCAGGAGGAGGAGCAGGACTCTAAATCTCTAGAAACTCTTATCAATAGAGAAGGCAAAGACTTTTATCTGCATTAACAACAAATTATTTTTCCTCCCCCACAGTAGTTTATATTTGAGTTCATTCACTCTTTGTGCTGTACAGTACTATGGGTTTGACACATGCGTAATGTCATATGTCCATCATTACAGTATTATATAGAATAGTTTCAATGCCCTAAAAACCTCTGTGTTCCACCTATTCCTCCCCAACTCTGGGTAACCACTGATCTTTTTACTGTCTCCACAGTTTTGCCTTTTCCAGGATGACAAATAATTAGAATCATGTAGTATGTAACCTTTTGAGATTGGCTTCTTTCCCTTAGCAATATGAAGGTCCTATCATATCTTTTCCTGACTTGATAGTTCATTTATTGTTTTGCTGAATAATGTTGCATTATACGGACATGCCACAGTTTATTCATTCACCTACTGAAGGGCATCCTTGTTGCTTCTGCTGACCTGAAACAAATAGATTGCTAGATATTTCTCGAGCAAAGATGAGTTTATTTGGGGTCAGCAGAGAATTGCAATTCATCTGCTACCAAGGGGAGCCATTTGCAAGTCCCCTCATGGCAAGTGAAGGAAAATGCTTTTATAGAGAGAAAAAGAAGTTGGAAGTGCTACAGTAAACAAAGAATCCAGGCTTTTTATTGGCTGACTCCTTGCCAGGGAGAAAAAAAGGACTCTTTATTCTTTCTGTTGTGCACTGCTATCCATCCCAGGGTGAGAGAGGTCCCCTTCTGGTCTCCTAATTCTGTTTGAGATTTCTGTTTATTAATTTTTTTCCTTACATTTCCCCCTTTTGTTCAAGATCTTTCTCTGAAAGCATCACTGATCAAGAGTCATCTTGTCTCGTTTCAGCAGATTTTTGTTCCTCAATGTCAGGAAGAACCTTTCCTGGGTGTAGAGTCCCATGTCAGAGGGAAAGTGCACAGATTATAAATCTATTAAGGTTACATTTGAGTAAAAAGGAGGGATAGGAGGGAGAACTCTCAGGCACTTTTTATCTAAAATCTATATATTATCAAGATCATAGACACTGGAGATCATCTGAAGCATTATGACATCATCAAAGTTTTGGTGACAAGCTTCCAATAGCGAGGTCCTGATATCTTGGAAAGCTGTCTTATCAGATGTCATCTGCTTCAATTCTGGGAAATCTTTACTTTCAGGGTCACCAGATGATATGCAGGTCCAGTCAGCGTTCAGTGCTTTCTTTACATGTGTGCACCGAATCCAAGAATCTGTTCCTTGAAGTTTGGCAGCACAAAAGTTGTTTAGCAGTACCTGATGGGGCCTTTTCAGCAAGGCTGAAGAGAGTTCTTCTAGAGATATCTTCTCCAGTAGAAAAAAATCTCCAGGTTGCAAGACGTGATGCTTAAGGTTTTTGTCTCTGGAGGACTCACTGAGAAAAAATTGCTCTACCAAAGAATGGTTATTATTTTTTTTTTTTGCGGTACGCGGGCCTCTCGCTGTTGTGGCCTCTCCCGTTGTGGAGCACAGGCTCCGGACGCGCAGGCTCAGCGGCCATGGCTCACGGGTCCAGCCGCTCCACGGCATGTGGGATCTTCCCGGACCGGGGCACGAACCCGTGTCCCCTGCATCGGCAGGCGGACTCTCAACCACTGCGCCACCAGGGAAGCCCAAGAATGGTTATTTTTAATAGAAGCAATTAGGCCTTTGCAATATTGGAGTATCACTCCTTTCGTCAGCTGTGGGTCAAAAGAAGCAGGAGCCATGTGCTCTCAGTATCCTGTGACTATCTTAAATTGTGAGAGTTTATGAGTTCCAAAAGGGGTGGGTCTGAGATTTAGAAGGAAAAACGGCAATGCTTTTGGCCAAGGTATTTAGAGAACCTCTACACACTTTGCCAACCGAGTCTTAATAATGCCATTAGTGCGCTCGACTAAAGAGGTTTGAGGGTGGTAAGCACAGTGAAAGTATAAAACTGGCCAAACGGCACAGACTTGTCAAAGCATCTGGCCAGAAAAATGGGTTCCTTGATCACTATGAAGTTTGAGAGGGGTTCCCGAGGTTAGGGACAATTTTTTCTAAAAGGACATTAGCCCAAGAAGAGGCAGTAGCCTATCTGCAAGGGAAGGCTTCAGTCCAGTATGAAAACATACAGACAATGACCAAAACATATTTATGTCCACTCGACAAAGGAAGTTGTATGAATCCATTTGCCAGACCTTGGATGGCCCATTAGGCAGTTTAAAAAGTCCAAGAGCTGCATGCATAAGCTTCCCTGGGTTGTATTCTGGACAAGTGGGACAAGTGAGGTAGGCACCTTTGTGGCCTTGTTAATTTTCCCCACCAATATTGATTCATGAAGGCTATCATTTTGTCACAGACCAATTGTTTAATGCATGTGAAGGGTGGGAATTTTAGAGTCTCCAATAGAACTCGGTGGTAATTTGGTTAAAACCAGGGCTTTCTCTTTTTATCAAACTAATAATTGTTGAATTTCCAAACTTGTTTTTCCTTTTCTGAGGCCAATTGTTGGGACTCTCTAGCCAGTTTAAAAAAAAAAAATTATCATTTGGGGAAATATCCACTTGGACCATGACAAAGGTTTGGCTGCTCTTGGTTCCTTCAAGGGCAGCATTTCTTGCAGAAATATCAGTAAGGTAGTCCTTAGGTTCCAGAGAATCAAGTTTAGAAGCCCCAGAATATTAATAGATTAAGTGGTATTTAAAAGTATTATATTCAATAAATCCTGAACATAGGGGCCATTTCAAGTTTTATTTCTACTGGAAGTAAGGAAGGTACATTGCTTCCACAACATTCCCAAATCATGAGCTATTCTGAAAGCATATCTCCTATGAGTATAAATATTGGCAGTTTTGTCCTTGGCTAAAGTACAAGCACATGTAAAAGCATGCAATTCAGCCTGTTGGGCTGAAGTAGCCATAGGTAAAGATGATGCTTCAACAACATCAAAAGGAGTTGTAATAACATACCTAGCACATTGCTATTGTTGACAAAAGTTGCCATGTCAATTTTTAAAATAAGACCATCAGTGAACTATAAGAAGTCAACATTACCCTGTGGAATTCCCTATAGCTCATTATGAGGTATCAGGAGGTGGTCTGTCAGCGTTAAGCAGGGGAGAAGTGTAGCCAGGTTAAGGTTGTTATTATTATTATTAAGGTTATTCTAAAATAAAAGAGTGAAGAAAGGTTAACCAAAGCACTTCATAGGAGGTGAGGTGACTAGCTGAGAAATGTGGAGTGTGATGAGAATTCAGGAGAGCTTCTACTGCATGAGGTACAAAAATGGTTAAAGGGGATTCTACGGTGATTTTCTCAATGGCCTTAACCAAAAGGGCAGTAACTGTAAAAGCCCTAAGACAAGGAATGTATCCGTGTCCCACAGTGTCCAGTTGCTGGCTATAATACCCTGTGGGTTGATGGTGGACCCCATGTTTCTGACTGAGCACCCCAAAGGCATTCCCTTCCTTCTCATATACAAAAAGAAAAAAATGAATCTGATAATTGGGATGTCCAAGGGCAGGTAGGTTCATCAAACTCTCCTTTAAGTCCTTGAAGTCTATGTCATCTGGTTCTTACCATATAATTGGGTCAGAGCTATTATTGTTGAGAAAAACATATAGAGGTTTGGCCATAAGAGAGAAATTTCAACTCCAATTTTGGCCATAACCAAATAACTCAAGAAAACCTTGCAGTTGGTGCCTAGTTTTCGGTTTGGGGAAATTTAGGACGCCACAAAGTCTGTCTGGATCTAGGTGTAGCCCTTGTTCTGATATCAGATGCCCTAAATATTGAACCTGGATTTGGGTAAACTGCAATTTTTCTTGGGCAACCTTATGTCCCTTTAAGGCTAAAAGATTTAGCAAGTGATTCTTTAGCAAACAGTTTTCCAGTTAGGAGGCTTGAGAAGGAGAGCAAAGCAGTAAATCATTCACATTATGGCAACAAAGTAGAACTTCTAGGGAATATTCTGTCATCCAGATCAGGCTTCAGGATTTGCAAGAAATAAGAAAGGACTCAATAAAACTCCGAGGCATTAGTGTCCAGGTGAATTGTTTTTCTTCCCCAGTGAAGGGAAAAAGGTATTGACCAGCTTCATCAACTGGAATACTAAAGAATGAACTGCAAAAATCAATTACAGTAAAGAATTCACTTACTGTGGGGACAGATGTTAGTAATGTATATGGGTTAAGAACAACAGACTGTTGAGGGATAACAAGGTTGTTCATTGCTTGGAGGTCCTGGGCAAACCTCTGCCGTCAGCACTTAGGTTTTCTCACCAGTAAAACAGGAGTGTTATAAGTGCTAGCACAAGGCATAATAAGGTCTTGAGTCTTGTAAGCTTCTTTAATGGGTTTTGTGCCTCGAAGGGCTTTTTTATCTATAGGGTATTGATTTCATTCTGGGAAGAGGTTTTGAGGGGTCTGTTTGTTTTTGTTGTTGTTTTTTTTAATTGAAGTATAGCTGATGTACAGTGTTATATAAGTTACAGGTGTACACTATAGTGATCCACAATTTTTAAAAGTTATATTCCATTGAGGGGTCTATTTGAATCTTGATGGGAGGTGTGTTCCAGTGTTTCCAGAATCTGCTCTAGTACCGTCAGAGACAGAACAAATAAAAGATGTCAGAGGGTTGTGTAATTCACGTGGTAGGTTACTTTGATGACTACTATCAATTTGTAGAATTACTTCCCCCTTTTGAAAGAATGAAATTACGGCATGATACTTCTCTAAGAAGTCTCAGCCTAATAAATGGATAAGTATGGAGGAGCTAAGGAGAAAAGGGTGGGTATCTCTTAAAGTGTCTAAACAAAAGGGAATAGATTCTTGAGGTTCATTAGAGATCCCCACTATTTGAACAGTTTTAGTGGTCAGAGGCAGGGGCTAATTTATAGTAGTGGGGTTGAGCACCAGGAGGGTGGCTGTATGGTCAATTAGTACTGGAAGCAATTCATTCCCAATCTGGAGAATGTTTCTTTATGCTGATTAAGAGGGAGGTGTGGAAAGGACTCCTGTAGTTCCTAGGAGCCCCATCATTGAGAATTGGGAGGATGTTGGAAAGCTGGTTATAGGGCTGAAGCTTCCTAAAGCACTTAAGTGTGTAACAGTGTTTTTTCCCCAAATCCTGGCTCTTTGTAATAGCAGAATCTAGGAGTGTTTTAGTTTCATTTAGGAGCCTTCATTTTCTGGAGTTGAAGATTAAGAATTTTGGTGGTTTTCCTTTGAGGTAACTCATCTAGACTGCAAAAGAGCTGGTTTGCCAGATTAACTAAATCTGGAGTAGTCATAATTTCCCATTCCATCCTGGTCCTTTTTACCAGAAGGGAATTGGTTCAGCCAATTAATAAACAAAAGCTACTCAGGTGGAACCAGCATCTGAAGGAAGACCAGAATTTTCTTTAAAAATAATCTGAACTCAGTTGTAATATTCATGAACAGGTTCATCTGATTCTGTGTGCAAGACTGAATTTTATTCCAATCAACAGACTTTGGAAAAGTCCTAGGACTTGCTCAGTGAAGTCACCTAGTGATTGCCTAAGCTTGATCATGCAATAAGTTAGTGGGCTGGTCTTCCAGTGGTAATTGTATTACCAGACTGAACTTGAGTCCACTTGCCTGGTGCACATCAAAGCCAATCTGCTGACACTGGGTTGTGGTGAAGGAAAGTACAGCGTTTATTGCAGGGTGCCAAGCAAGGAGTACAGGCAACCAGTGCTCAAAAGACTAGAACATCTCCATGGCTTTCAGGGAAGGATTTTTAAAGACAGTATGAGGGAAACGTTCACAGGGTGTGTGATCAGCTCATGCACAATTCTCTGATTGGTTGATGGTGAGGTAACAATGAAGTTTCAGGAAACAACATCATCAATCTTCTGGTTGCATCTGGTCTGAGGTCTATGTGCTTGTGGTCAGCAGTTTCCAACTAGTGGGGATCTGATTTCTGTAAAAACAACTTAAGAGTGTGTGTCAGACATTGTTATCTATGTCCTTCAGGGAGGAACTAAACATCCTGTGACTCTGCTACATGGCTGATATATTGTTTAAATTGTTACCAGTTCTGCCTGACTGCTGTTCCTTGTTTCTGTATGTCCCCATTCCTCTGTTCTCATTCCTCTAATCATTAACTTTTGTTTTTTAAATTTTTTTAAAAATAAATTTATTTATTTTTGGCCATGTTGGGTCTTCGTTGCTGTGCGTGGGCTTTCTCTAGTTGCAGCGAGCGGGGGCTACTCTTTGTTGCAGTGCATGGGCTTCTCATTGCGGTGGCTTCTCTTGTTGCGGAGCACAGGCTCTAGGTGCACAGGCTTCAGTAGTTGCGGCTCATGGGCTTAATTGCTCCATGGCATGTGGGATCTTCCCAGACCCGGGCTTGAACCCATGTCCCCTGCACTGGCAGGCTGATTCTTAACCACTGCACCACCAGGGAAGTCCTTTAAGATTTTTTTGATGTGGACCATTTTTTTTTTTAAGTCTTTATTGAATTTGTTACCATACTGCTTCTATTTTATGTTTTCATTTTTTGGCCGTGAGGCATGTCGATCTTAGCTTCCCAGCCAGGGATCGAACCCACAACCCCTGCACTGGAAGATAAAGTCTTAACCACTGGACCACCAGGGAAGCTCCTAATCATTAACTTTTGAGCTAGATTTTTTTTTTTTTTTTTTTTGAAATTTACGAGCCAGATTTTTTGAAACTCAGGGAAGCTTCAAGAGACCATAGTATTTTCTCTAAGCGGGAGATGGGGAACATGAAGGGGTCTGCTACCAAGGAAGCCTGTGCAGGGATTGCTCAGTTTCAATTCTAGAGACCCTTCAGGACTTTCCCAATTAGCAGTTTTCATCCAATGCTGTGCCTGGTCTTCACTGACAAGCATAGCTAACTTATGTAAGTCAGAGAAACCAGGTTGAAATGTTCAAGTGACTATATTAAATGCCTCAGGAGGACCTTTGGTCACTTTGAAAATCTCTGACTATGGCTCACAGTTCAGCTTTAGCCCAGGGAGTATAAGAAATGAAAGGTTTAGCCCCTGGGTCCTCAGAGGGCTTAATTTTTTTTTTTTTGCAGTACACGGGCCTCTCACTGTTGTGGCCTCTCCCGTTGCGGAGCACAGGCTCCGGACACGCAGGCTCAGCGGCCGTGGCTCACGGGCCCAGCCGCTCTGCGGCATGTGGGATCTTCCGGGACCGGGGCACGAACCTGCGTCCCCTGCATCGTCAGGCGGACTCTCAACCACTGCGCCAGCAGGGAAGCCCGGGCTTAATTTTTAAAGAACAGGTTCTGACGAGTCCAGAGGAAAAGGGAGTGGGAGTGTTTCAGGGAAAAGGAGAAGTTTGGCAAGAGAATCAGTATGGGAGATTTTAGGGTATAGTAGAGGGATAGTTGGTATAGAAGTGAAGGCGGAAGATGGTGACAGAGTTGGAATCTGAGACAAAGAAGACAAGGAAGAAGAGCCCAAGGCTTTGGGAACCATTTTATCTTTCTTTAATCATTTGTTTGCCTCAGTTAATCTTAAAATCTTATTTTGCAGACTAAAATTACTGAGTCTACTGATAATGTTGGGATGCTTCGAAATAAATGTTCCACTCAGCTCTGGAAATTTTTGAGTTATTGTAGTCCAATTCAATTTTAAGAAAATTGAGTTTGGAGATTTCAAAAGTTCCCCACAGTGACCACTGATATTCTAAATTGCCTTTGGTCAGGTAGATCCATTTAGTTAGAAATATGCATGAAGAAAGACCATGGATGTTAAACATAAAATTGGCCTGAGTCCCTGTTTGTGGGTGCCCTCAAAATACTTAGATAACTGGGATCCCCCCCACCCCACCCCCAGAGGTTTTTCCTCTAGAGCAAAGGACAATTCTCAAACAGCTTAAACAGCTTACAGTATACATGGCTCAATTCAAACAGCTGGCAAGCCAATTCCAGCCAGTCCTAAGAAGACAGGTTGGTCCCACATGAGCCAGGCCAAAGACTTTTTTTAGGCAGTCTCCAGAAGACAGCCTTTCCAAGGGAATAGGCCAAGAGCTGAAAAATCCTGGCTATTCTTCAGGAACAGTTTCAGAGAAACAATCCCTGATCCTGAAGAATGGCCAGGACTAGACAGTTTCCGTGAATCAGTCTGATCTCAAAATCAGAGCAAAGTGCCAAATGAATACTTTAGTATAGAATAATGCCTTAACCAGAAAGAAGAAACCTTTGAATAGATTCCAAGCAAAGCCTGGAGAGCTTCAAATGCAAAGAGGGCGCAAACTCAGATCCACGAGAAAAACTTCAAACTCCAGGGTCTGTGAAAAAGCTGTGAGTGACGATGGCTCGATTGTGGGTACCACAACCATGTGCTCACCAGCCCCAGAGCCATCAGGAGCATTTTATGGTCTCCTACTTGTCACAAAAATGTTGACTTGAAACAAATAGACTACCAGGTATTTTTCCAGCAAAGAGGGTTTATTTGGGCTCAGAAGAGAATTGCAATTGGGGTTTGCAACCATGGTAAGTCATGTACAAGTCCTTGGCATAGAAAGGGAAGGAGAATGTTTTTATAGAGAGGAAAAGGAAGTTTGGAGGGCTATAGTAAATAAAGAGTCTATGGCTTTTTTTGGCTGAGTCCTTGCCAGGGAAGAAGTCTTTCTTCTTCCTGTTTGGCTCTGCTACTGGCCCTGTGCATGAGAGCTCCCTGTTCTGGTCTCCCAACTCTACAGTAAGCCCCCTACATACGAACAAGTTCCATTCCGAGCGTGCGTTCGTAAGTCCAATTTATTCGTTAAGTCCAACAAAGTTAGCCTAGGTACCCAACTAACACAATTGGCTATATAGTACTGTACTTTAATAGGTTTTTAATACTTTTCACACAAATAATACATTAAAAAACACAAAAAATAAAGAAAACATTTTTAATCTTACACAGTACAGTACCTTGAAAAGTACAGTAGTACCAGCTACATCACCACTGATTTTACACCTGCTTCCGGACATCCCGGGCTTGAAATAGAGATACGTACTACTGCACTCTATACAGTACTGTACAGTAAAGTACACAAAAGCAAAACCACTTGTAGAGGATGCACACACATGACAATGTATGCCAGACATGTGGACTAACCTGCATGATTGGACATGTGAACGCACATTCACATCTTTGAAAGTTTGCGACTTGAAGGTTCGTACGTAGGGGACTTACTGTATTTGAGGTTTCTGTTTAATTTTTTATGCTTCTGAGTTTTGGCCATGCTGAACGAAGCTACTATAAACATATAAACATATATGGGCAGGGTTTGTGTGGACATAAGTTTTCAACTTATTTGGCTAAATACCAAAATTGCTGGATCATATAGTAAGAGTATGTCCACCTCTGTAAGAAACTGCCAAGCTGTCTCCCGCAGTGGCTGCACCACTTTGCGTTCCCAAGAGCAAAGAATGAGAGTTCCTGGAGCTCAACATCCTTGTCAGCATTTAGTATTGTCTGTGTTTTGGATTTTAGCCATTCTAATAGGTATGTAGTTGTAACAGGGAAGAGTTAAATTGTACTCCATGTTCCATCTGTTTCTTTGACTTTAACCTTTGCTTTCTGTTGATTTTGTTATTATAATCATACATAATGGCCTGCCTCAGGGAAACCTGCCCCTCTGCCTGAATGTTAAAGTGCCTCTGTTCAGGGCTTCCCTGGTGGCCCAGTGGTTGAGAGTCCGCCTGCCGATGCAGGGGACATGGGTTCGTGCCCCGGTCCGGGAAGATCCCACATGCCACGGAGCGGCTGGGCCCGTGAGCCATGGTCGCTGAGCCTGCGATTGTTAGGATCAGAAGAACGATGGCCCCTGAATGGCTTACTCAATTATTTTACATTCTTGCAGTTAGAAATATTCTGCAAAAGAGCAGGGAAAAGAGATGAGATTCCATATGTAGGAGCATCTATGCTATTGCATCTGGAGGAAAAGGAGTCAGAGGGCTGCCACCTTATGGTGCTGCGGTCTGAAAGGAAACCCAAGAGGAAACCTGCTGTACAAGGGAAGAGAAAAAAAAATGAGAGTGGGGACATGTTATTTCAAAACTTAACCCCCCTCCAGCCTATCCAGCTCCCCCAGTGGCCGAGCAGGCTGCACATCTATGGTAACCCCCGGGGCACAGGGACCTGGTTTAGTATCATCATCTAAGACCCGACAGGGCATCCAATTTGGACCGGGAGCCACTTCTGCAGCAGGGCAATTCCTCTTGCCCCAATATCCTGTAAGAGGCCAGGGGACTGACTCCCTTGGACTTGAGGTGTCTGATTCTGATTTCCCCACAGCAGCCCCGGGGTAACATTGACAGTGGGGAACAAGTTGATTCATTTTCTAATAAATACGGGTGCTTGTAAAGAGGCTTGTAAATAGTAAACAAAGGGGAAACAAAAGTAATCCTAGGAGAAACTTGCCTGTATCTTTGAGATACAAATGTCCTATCCGGTCTTCAAAAACCCCTATCTCTGCCATTTTTTTTTTTTTTTTTTTGCGGTACGCGGCCCCCTCACTGTAAAACTGATGGGTTTTACATTGCTGTACTTGACTCAGGGCTGAAATTTTGAAATGAGAACTATGGTGTCTCTCTGTTTGTGTGTTTGTATGTGTTTTTGTCTTTGGATAATATTGCTGAGGTTAATCTGTAAATGAGCTCTATTTAATTGGCTTAAAGAAAAGGAAGCGCTTACAAACCAAACAATTCTAAATACAAGAGAAATTAAGTTACATGAGTTTCAGGTTCACGTGAACTGGGAAGTATTCAGTATGAAATTAATACCTGGTATTAATGTTTAAGTTTGTTGATCTAATTAATATAGACATGTCTTTAGAGCCATCAACATTAAGTATAGTACTTTCACTGCACCTAGGTTTAATAAAAGTTAAATGAAATCTTGTTATATCTGTTGTAAATTTGTCAGCAAGAAAAATAACTTGATATGATGAAACTTTAAATATAAATGAAATAAGAGCTTTTAGGTAAACTATATAGGAATAATTATGTTCTGAAAATCATCTAAAATAGTCTCTCCAGATTTTGGTAACTATTACTCGCCTCTTGGTTGTCACTAGAAATTAAGGTTTTTAAGAGTCGGGGATTCTAACTTAAATATATAATTAAAGCTACTGAAAATAATGAAACATTTCAGTATGGTAGAATGTGTTAAAAGATCGAGAGGTCATATATTTCCCATCCTTGGGGCAAGGGAAACATTGCACATGCGCAGAAAGGCTCCTTGGGGGTCAAAAGGGAGGGGGCACCAGTCCGTAATATGTGATGCTAAGGCCATCCCATAGACCTCTGGGCTGGAATCCATCGTGGAAAAAAGTTGCGCATGCATGTCTGGGAGGGTCCTAGGGCAGGTCAGATGTGGAAACAGAAACCAGATAATTGGCCAAAGGTAAACAAAGACTGGGAAGAACTGCCCAATATAGATGACTTAACCGCCTCCTTACTGCTCTCCTCCTCATTACGGGGACGCCCACACCCATTCTATCTGATGTGCATCTCTGCTTTGCATCTCTTAACTAAACAAACTGTTTCTCTGTGTGCTCTCCCACTTGTTGTTGTGCTATGTCTCTAATAATAAACTTGTACCTGTTTTTACAGTTTTTGCCTCTGTGAGAAATGCATTTTCCACTGGGGGCAAGAGCCAGGGGGTCTGGTGGCCAGGATTCCTCGTTTTCATCCAGGCTACCCAGGTTCAATTCCTGGGCAGGGAATTAAGAACTGGCTTCACCCCACCACCCACTGCTGCCTCTCCGAGATCAGGGTAGGGTGGTGGGGCTCTGATTAGATTAGTATATAAAGTACTTGAGGGGAGTCCTTAGAGATAAAACCCAGAATGGCAAATTGAAGGGGACCCTTGGAGGGCTATTTTATTCTGTAGTACCAAGGGAGCCACTGAGGGCTATTGAGCAGCAATGGAAAAGAGTCAGGCTTCTGCCTTTCATATCCTGCACTGATTACACAGTGTTTATGCATAGTAATTGACATGTCAACGCAGTTAAAAAAAACTGGAGCCCAAATGCTCCATCTTAGAAATTCTCCAAATCTCCCTTTCTCTCTTTATAAATTGGGTTTAATGCTTTCCTCCAAAGCTGATAATGAGGATTACATGAAAGAGTGTGTGAAGTACTTACTATCATCTCATTTAATCCTTGAGACCACTCCTCATTTGTCCCCCATGACCCATTTAATTATTTTACCTCATTTAATTGTCACATCTCCTTGTAGTGTTGGAGGAGTAGACCCACCACGTATGCTTTCCCAGGCTCTCATCTCCAGGGTTTTACTTGGTGTATCATGGATAAGGATGTTCCTGCTGTTGCCGCTGCTACTGAATTTTTTACAACAGGCCAGGCAATTTGTTGAGTGCAGTAGATACAATATCTCACTCAAACCCCACAAAATTATTGATATGCCCATTTAGCTCACAGGGTACCTTGCCCAAGATCACCCAGCAATTAAATGAGGCAAGGCCTGCAACCAAACCCTGGCTTATCTAGCTCTAGCACCTGTGCACTTAACCATTAACTATACAAAATGCCTTTTATTGAGGACTGCTCTCTCTAGCAGTTTTCCAAGCACTTTGTCAGGACTTCATTGGCCTATTTATAGCATAGAATGCTATGTTATCAGGCTTCCCAATAGGTCTCCCCGACTAAGCTGAGTCTCCTGAGGGCCAAGACCTTGTCTTAGACACCTTTGTTCCCCCAACACCTTGCATTGTGCTTGGCATATGCTGGGCTCAATTCATTCTTCCTGTAGATACTTTCGGAGAGTTTGCTATGAGCCAGGCGCTAATTAGGGAAATAACACAGTCTTACCAACAAAGACCCTGCCAACTAAAAAATTACCCACAACCTAAACGTTGAGAGTTATGTTTTATTCAGCAGGAATTTTTAGGACTTCAAGCCCGGGAGGCAGCATCTCAAGTAACCCTGAGAGAACAGCTCCGGGGAGGCAATGGGGGAAGCCAGGTTATATTGAAGTTTTACAACAAAGGGCAGGTAGTCCAAACGTCAAAAGATTATTGTTAATTAGAGAAAACCAGGTATCCCAAGTTAAGGAATTTAGTAGCTTTCTATGTATGGGAAGATGCAAGAATCTGGGCTTATTGAAATCATTCCTTTGATGTGCACCTCACTTATCTGGGGCCAGTATCCTGTGTTTTCACATCCTGAGTTTCCTCAGGGCTCACCAGCTCATACTGGAGGGCTACATCGCTAATGACTGTGACATCCTTTGTTTACCGTTATGACTGGAAATATTCCATTTCCCAACCCCTTTGGTACCAATAGAGAGAGAACATAATTTGAACACTGGGTAAGCACTATTAGAGTTAAGGTAAAAGGATAATGACTGCAAAGGCTGGACAGAATTTCACACACATTTGTAGAGAAAGGCAAAAGAGAATTAAAACTTCTTTCTCAAAAACAAGACAAGAGGATGGATCTTGTGAGTGACCCTGGAACTATTTCCCGAGGTAATGTTCACAGTTCCAAGGGTCAGAAGGCCCACAAATTTACATTGCAGTAGAGATCAAGTCTTACATCAAGTTTATTAAGTTCTCAGGGAGACCGGAAGATAGAGGGGGAGGGTAGGCAGCCGCTTCCGTGCTCAAAAAAATTGCATCACTGTAACCTTCCACTAGTCACTGGGATTGCAGCGTTACAGACCAGGACCCGCTCCCCTGGAGCTTACATACTGATACAACTTCAGACCATGGTCGAGTGGTCTGGGGGAGAGGAGGTCCACTTCCCGTAGCTAGTCGTGAAAAGCGTCTATGAAGAGGTGGAATTTTGGAGGTTTAATAAATCTTTAAAAAGCGAATGAGTGATGAATGACGAGCAACCTAGCAGTTGTCAAGGAGCTAAAGAACGTCTCTTCTCGGCATCAGGATCATAATGAAAAGGAAAAAGGGGAAAGAAACACTTCGGAGTGTCTGAGAATGAGGACAGTGCTTTCACAGGTCCCAGGCTGAAAAACGCGCCCCCGACTCGGTTTCCACCGCCCGGGAAGACTGAGATACCAAGGAAAGAACGGACACCTCCCAGGCTACGTTGGAGGCAGGGCTACGGCTGGGGCGGGGCTAAATTGGGGGCGGGGCTACGGAAGCCGCACGAGCGCCGGGGCGCTCGGCCTGGGCAGAGTGCGCAGGCCCGTGGCGCTCGGTGGCCTGTGGGGGCCGTCCCAAGCCACCCCGCTCCGCTACCCGCCCACAGCCGCACTTCCCCGGTCGCCGGCGTTCCGGAGCCCAGACGCAGCGTCTGGGTCGCCCGGCACCTTCTGTCAGTGGCGTGAGCGTCTCGCTGTGGCGTGTCGTCCGCGCCGCTCGGCCAGTTGTACGCCCGTGCGCTCGCCCGGCCGGCTGGCCTGCGGAGCTCCCGCCCGCGTCCCTCGTTTGGTCCGAGGCGTCCGGGCACCGCCTCGACGGCGGCTCCGCCGGACGCGCGTTCTGGACCGCAGCCCGCACCCCGAGCGGACGGCGTCATGAGGCACCTGCCGTACTTCTGCCGCGGCCAGGTGGTGCGGGGCTTCGGTCGCGGCTCCAAGCAGCTGGGCATCCCTACAGGTGAGCGCGGGAGGGCGCGGAGCCCCCCCTCCCCCACGCTGGGCCGGATCACCTGAGAGCGAGGACGTCAGCCGGGAGGCTCCGGGCTGGGTGGTGGGGCTACGGGCAGAGGTGACGTTCCCGTCCTCCCCGCCCCCGCTTTGTTGAGGCTGATGACCTTTGGTCGGACTGATGGAGCGCGTCCTTGCCCGTGGCTCCGAGCTCACCGGCTTGGGGGGTGGTGAGGGCAGGAAGCCGGAGCTGAGTTTCGGGAGCCTTCTTTCCCGCCTCCCTATCCAGCCGTGATAAATCCGCCAAACGTGGCGCGCGTCTTTCTCTTTAGAAAATGTAATGTGGGCCCGATAGGCTAAATTCTCAAGCCAGCTGTAAGGTTTTCGTTCTTTAAATACGTTAGTAGGTTGTGTCCAAATGATGACACAGGCAGATGAATGAGAACCAGGTATCTTTTTTGGTCTGCATTAGTTTTAGTAGTCAGGTCCTGAAGGTATGCTTAATTTTTCCTTAAAGATACATTCCAGGTCTGCACCTAGACCTATTAAAGCAGTCTTTGAGCTTGGGACCTAGTATGTATATTTCGAAAATAGAAATCTTTTCAAGAGACGCTGAACCCCTTTAAGAAGGACCAGGGCTAAAAAAAAAAACCCCAGCTGTTCATGTACCTGTTTTCTTCTACTGTGAGAGTTTACGATTTTTGGTACACTTACTATAACCTGGTAACTTATACATATATAATCTGGTACCTTTTTTCCTAACCAATACGTATGAAGAGGAGAAAGAAATCCTAGCCAGAGTATGAAATGATGGGATTAATAATTGTAGTTAGAGTCCTAGGAATCTTGTGAGGGTAATGATTTAGACTAGCCTTACATGTGAATTTTCTAAATATTGACTATAAAACTCTAAATATTAGCATATTTTCTTCTGTTGTTTAGCTAACTTTCCTGAACAAGTAGTAGATAATCTTCCAGCTGACGTATCCACTGGCATATATTATGGTTGGGCCAGTGTTGGAAGTGGAGACGTCCATAAGATGGTGGTGAGCATAGGATGGAACCCGTACTACAAGAATACAAAAAAGTCCATGGTAAGAATTAATAATTGTATTTCACTCTGTAAACAGAGAATGGGATGATGATTTAGAGTAATACACAGATAGAACTCATCAGTGGTGATCACAACATAATCCAAATATGAGAATTTACTTGACAGGTTTAAAAGTGAAGAGTTTAGTTACTATTTGAATGGAATAACTTTTCCATCCTTTTCACTTTCAAGATTATTTGTGTCTTTGGATCTGAAGTGAGTCTCTTATAAAGGGGGTATAGTTGGATCTTGTGTGTTTGAACCATTCTGCTAATCTCTGCCTTTTGATCGGAGAGTTTAATCCATTTACATTTAAAGTAATTACTGATAAGGAGAGACTTCTGATGTTTTGCTATTTGTTTTTTGTATGCTTTATAGCTTTTTTGTCAGTTCCTCCATTACTGCCTTTTTTGTTTAGTTGACTTTTTTTTTGTAGTGACACATTTTGATTTCTTTCTTATTTCCTTTTGTGTATTTTCTATAGATATTTTCTTTGTGGTTACCATGGGGACTGCATTTAACATCCTAAAGTTATAAAAATCTATTTTGAATTTATATGAACTTAATAGTATACCAAAACTCACAAATTACATCATTGTGTACCCAATAACATAGATTAATAAATTTTTATGCATTTATCTTTTAAACCATGGAGAAAATAGAAAGTGGAATCACAAGCCAAAACTACAATAATTAATTTTTATAACTGCCCATGTGTTTACCTTTATTAGAAATAAAAGTGAAATAAAGTTGAGTTCACCAGTTAATGTAGGTCATTTACTCTAATTATTTGGTCACCCTGTTAAGGTAGAACTGCTTACGCTGTGGATGGTGCTTTCTGATAAAATTGCAAGGTGATGCTTTTTTTCCTCTTTTTTTTTTTTTTTTTGCTGTACGCGGGCCTCTCGCCGTTGTGGCCTCACCTGTTGCGGAGCATAGGCTCCGGACGCGCAGGCTCAGCGGCCATGGCTCACGGGCCCAGCCCCTCCGCGGCATGTGGGATCTTCCTGGAGCGGGGCACGAACCCGTGTCCCCTGCATCGGCAGGCGGACTCTCAACCACTGCGCCACCAGGGAAGCCCTTTTTCCTCTTTTTAAACCCTTTTGAGAGTATACATAATTCTTCTGTTCTTATGAACAGAAGACCTACACGGCTGAAGTGCTTAATCTGCTAGATGTGGCTGAATCTTTGGGTCAGCTCAAGTATGTGGCACAAACGGTTATAGTTGATCTAAATTTCATCCTCTTTGAAGTTTATAGAAAAGTGGTGGTATAAGCAATAGAAGTGGCCCAGAACTACTTAACGTTGTGCTCAGTGTTCCTCTTATTTTTCAGGATTAAGGCTGTGTTGGAATAGATAAAGAAAATAATCGATGAAAGAAGGCAAAATATTTTTCACTGGAATGAGAGAGGGAATGAAGGGGAGGGAAGGCTATCCCATGACTAATTTTTCCTTATTAGCTACTCAGATAACAGAACTCTTACTATAGAGCCAGTTAAGGAGTGCCTTGGAGGTCCTTCCCATAGTTAGGAGAAACTCAGTTTTCCATTGGTAGGAGGTTCTTTAGAGTTTTTCCTTTTTCTTTTCTTTGCTGATAACAGACATACATGATGCACGTGTTCAAGTCTTTATCCCTTTAAAAAAAATTGGATTGTCTGTCTTACCGACTTAAAGAAGTTCTTAATATATTATGGATCCAATTCTTTTGTTGGAACTATGTATGACAAATGCCTTCTTCCACTGTGTTGCCTTTTTTTTTTTTTTTAATTCGCTTAATGGAATGGTATCTTTTGAAGAAGAGTTTCTTTGCTCATTCCCTCTGCTGTATTTGCTCAGTTTTTTCACCTTGATAAGACTCTTAATTACTTTGGTGCATGTTAGCTTTTTCTAAAAACAGCAAATCACACCAGATTTGTGGGATAGCATCTACCTTACTCAGTTATAATGGTACAAGGTCGAGAACAGGAGCAATGGAAGAATTCAGGAAATACTGCACTTAGATTTTAACCTGTCTTTAAAATTTTAAGGAGGGTTGATTATTTCATTTAAATTACCTCACCATAAAGATAAATTCAATTTTAACATCTCTTGACTGTAGGAAACTCATATCATGCATACGTTCAAAGAGGACTTCTATGGGGAAATTCTCAACGTGGCCATTGTTGGCTACCTCAGACCAGAAAAGAACTTTGATTCTTTAGGTAAGTTCTTATTTAGATCTTCTTAAATATTACTGCAGCTACTCTGCTGCTTCTCCTAATAGTAATCATGGCTAGACAGATAATATTTGAGCATTTAGTATGCTAGGCACTGCTTTAAGAGCCTTACATGAATCAACTCACTTTATCCCCACAACACCCACATGAGGAATTATTTTGCTGATTTTGCAGATGAGGAAATTGGCACAGAGAGGTTAAGTAATTTGCCCAGGGTAGCATAGTAAGTGATGGAGCGTAGATTCAAACCCAGCAGGCTGGCTGTCTCTCCAACAGTCTGAAGTTAATGAAATCCTTATTTCCTTTTCATATTTTAAGGAACCAGTAAGAGTTAATACTGTGATGAATAATGGATGCTTAGCGGTAGTTGAAGTGCAAGAAGCAGTAAATCGGAACATTTAAGACATGTCAAGAATCTTAGTGTAGTGTAATAGTTTTAATTCTAATGTAGAGTTTCTTTTACAAGTGTAAATATTGAAGAGAATTGATAGTATTTGTTTCTTCCATTTAGTATATGCCATGTACCTTTCTGCTAATGCCTTTCTCTAAGTAATTGCAAGAAGATTAGGGACATCTTTTGTGTACTATTGACTTTTACTTAAGTCTAGAAGAAAGGATGAAACACATTATTGGGCATCTACCCTGTGCCAGGAGCACTGCCAGCCTATGAGATTTTAGGAGAAGCTGAACAAAGGAGTAGTAAAAAAGCACAGCAGCAGATTTTCGTTATCTTTACCTGGTATATTCTCTCCACAGAGTCACTTATTTCAGCAATTCAAGGTGATATTGAGGAAGCTAAGAAACGACTAGATTTACCAGAACATTTGAAACTCAAAGAAGACAATTTCTTCCAGGTTCCTAAAAGCAAAATAATGAATGGCCACTGAAGGAAAAGCATCTTATTTATTCATTCACTGTTTTCTAATATATTACTGCTCATAACTCTACAGTCTCATCTTGGTTATATTTTAAAAATCAAACATTTTCCTACAGCTGTGAATTAAACAGTACAATGTAGTTACCATATTATGTTCCAACTGTTCAATTAAACCCATCGTGTTACAGTACTAAAAAGGTTCATTTTAAAAATCAAGATTCTTTTTAATGTAATATGTTGATTAAAATGTACCACTAGAAAGGTCTTAAGTGTTTTATAATGGAAATGAAATATATATAAATATGGGTAACAGGCAAGTCACTGGTTTGAGATGAGAACTATTAATTCTCATGGTAAAATTCTAGCATGCATGTACCTGTATAGCATGCTCTGCTAATCAGAAGACTCATAAAAATAAATATATTAAGCAGAGGGTTGACAGTTTATTACAAACCTAAGGGGAAAAATCCAGAATTCATAATTTTGATATTTTGTGCATTTATGTATTATTATAGACATGAAGACTTGTGAAATTTCACTTTAGCTAGTCATTTCCTTTAAGGGCTCAGATCATTGTGCTGTGTCCCATTTTTGTTACAGCTGCCTCAGTTCTAATTGGTCTAGACTCTCTCCCTGTTATTTTTTTGTTTTTCTTTTAAAACCATAAAATGAGTGTTTTTCGAATCTCTAGTTCTCATTTTTGTGTTGTGTAACACTTCTCTCTTTTTAAGAGTAGATATTCTTCAACATTTTTCTTAACCTTTGTTTCCTGTAAATAATTCTCAGTGTCAGTTCTTCCATTTAGAATATCCAACTTTACATTTACAAAATGTAGAGTTTCATCTGCGTCTCTATCTGCCGTCCCATCGCTGCACTATACGAACAGTGATTAAGTGCATATCTCTTGCATTTTAGAGAAAACACCCAAATGTTCATCTGTAGGTTTCCTCAAAGTTTAAACGAACACCTAGCATTTCATTTATATATACCAGTTTCTTAAACAACACAAAATACGTGTTTCCTCCCCTAGGGAAACTATTTAAGACCCAACTAAACTATGAAATACAAAGCTATTTGTTTTTAATGTGACTGTATGTTCCTGAGCAAATGCCGACTGTCGTAGCTGTGTGTGTACAATGTAATCTAAGGCTAAAGAGTGCTATCTAGAAGATAATTTTAAAGATAACTTATTATAAAACCATTTCCCCTAATCTGCATAAATGAGAACTGATTTTAACAAAACTGTTTATATAATATTCAGAAGAATATCTAAAGCTAATGTCGGAGAAGGGGGAAGCAGGAATAAATTCAGTTGGATTGTTTTGACTTTTTGGTATATGAATTTATGGCAAACAGTGTAGTATGTGTCTTTTTCATTTCTTCTTTAAAGAAATACTTAGAAAATGTAATTTAATGTTAGAAATCCTATACTTGAAAGAAGCCTCAATTATCGGTGGTTCTGTGAAACAAAATTAAAAACAAACATGGAAAGTGTAAAAAAGATTTGTGTGTGAGTAGCTTGCGACTGATTGTGTCCTCATTAAATGTGAAAATTCTTTGATATTGTCACCTTACATTTTGTTAAATAACTATTGCTTTTGAAAAGCCTATAGTGTGTGGTTTAGGAGTTAGTTAACAGTGTCTACATTTTTTTAAGTTTTATATATAAAGTATTTATTATAAGAAATTGCAGTGGGGCCATTTTCAATTAGTGTTTTCAGGCCTTGAAATAAAACTTGACCAAGGGATGTTTCTTCTTTTTTTGTGTCAGTTTGTATCTTTTGCTTTGTCTATATAAATTCCTGATCTGTTGGTTGATGGTTACTGGTTACTGTAAGGTGTGTTAGAGGCCCTGAATAGTGAGTTACAGGCAGCAGCTACAGGGAGAACCTGGCCAGCAGCAGTGGTTCTACAAACAGAGGCCTTGCCTTTAACGGCCCTTGTAGGTTAGGTCTGAGTACCGTTCCATAACCCCTGCTCCAAAACAGCGTTTTGTAACCCTCATGACTTGTGCCACCAACCCCCTCGCAGTGACTTGGGACTCTTGCCTGTCTCTACTACATGGAGAAACTCAGAGTGGCTCTTTCAACACTTCATCACCAGTGCTCTCAATTATGGAGGCTTAAAGCCCTGCAGTTAGGGCTGTAACACGGTTCTGATCAGGGAGATGTAAGCAGAAGTCTACTTGGAGTTTATGAGGACAGTCCTGCTTCCCTGGTGAAAGTGCTAGCCTTTTCCTGTTCTCCTCTTACCTGGAAAATGGATGGAGGCTGATAGAGGAGAACCAATCTGACCTTCTGGGACTGAGCTAGGAAATAAATCCACCATATAGAAAGAAATGCCATCATAAGCAAGAGTTAGCAGAAACAAATTACAGAATAAGCTCTACAAAGGTGACAGATACGGGCATTATCAGTTACAGAACTTGAAATCACTGTATAATATGTGTAAAGAAATAAGAGTGTCAAAAATGGGGAAATAGGGCTTCCCTGGTGGCGCAGTGGTTGAGAGTCTGCCTGCCGATGCAGGGGACGCAGGTTCGTGCCCCGGTACGGGAAGATCCCACGTGCCGCGGAGTGGCTGGGCCCGTGAGCCATGGCTGCTGAGCCTGCGCGTCCGGAGCCTGTGCTCCGCAACGGGCGAAGCCACAGCGGTGAGAGGCCTGTGTACCGCAAAAAAAAAAAAAAAAAATGGGGAAATAAGGTTCTATAAAAAATCGGGCAGATTTAAGAATTGTCAAAATAGAATTGATGAAAAAATAATTCAGATTTAAAGCTCAGTGGACAGGATAAGTACAGGTTAGACACAGTTGGTGAGCTGTGAGATCCGACAGTCTGACTGCTCTCATACACCTGTTGTCTATTCACTCCAAATTTGCTTCCCATGGTTTTTGTAATGTGGCTGTGACTTAACACTTCTTTGACAGTTGGCTTCCTTTTGGGTCAGGTCATACATGGACGTTGAGCCCTAGCTTGTGTCACAGGCAGCTCAGTTCTTGGACTTACCCCTGTGCTTACTTTCCCTGTTCCTGAGTGTGTATTTGGGATAGACATACCTGACAACTGACAGAATCCCCACTTTGCTTCCCTGACTGAAACAAGGGCCAAGTAGAAGCCACAATAGTAAAGCAAGTCAGTGCTACATCTCTGGGGAAATTGCCAAGTGTCATCATTAAAAATACAGAAAGAAAACAAGCAAAAAAAAAAAAAAAATACAGAAAGATTCAGGGTAAAGGCTCCTAACATCTGTTCAGGCTGTACAGAAACTTAGTGGATCTTGGGAAATGACTGTATTATCAACTAATCAGGTGATGACCTCAACTGCAGCTGTTGTCCAGGATATATAAAATGTCTCAACAGATTTCTAAGGATTGGTGTAAGGAACATATCACAACGTGATGGAGAAAAATCAGTATTTTTAAAATACAAAAATATCACAATGGAAAGCTATGTTGAAATGAATGATAATATGCAACGTGTAAAAATTTATAGGATATAACTAATGCTATCAAGAATTATAGCTTTAAATACATAGAAAAGAAAGATCAATAATCTAAGCTTTGATCTCAAGCTAGAAAAAGAATAGCAAAAGAAGCCAGACAGAAATGAGTACACACTGGGCTTCCCTGGTAGCACAGTGGTTAAGAATCCACCTGCCAATGCAGGAGACATGGGTTTGAGCCCTGGTCCGGGAAGATCCCACATGCCACAGAGCAGCTAAGCCCAGGCATCATAACCACTGAGCCTGTGAGCCACAGCTACTGAAGCCTGTGCGCCTAGAGCCTGTGCTCCGCAACAAGAGAAGCCACCGCAATGAGAAACCCGTGCACCACAACAAAGAGTAGCCCTCGCTCACTGCAACCGGAGAAAAGCCCACGCGCAGCAACGAAGACCCAACGCAGCCACAAATAAATTTTAAAAAAAGTACACTGATTCTATATAAATTGTAAGAACAGGCAGAACTATAGCAAAAATGGTCAGAGTGGTTCTAGAGGACAGGGGTGACAGGAGGATTATGAAGGCTGTTGGGTGCTTCCATCTCTCTGTCCTGTTTCTAGATCTGGGTGATGGTTGCATAATGTGCTCGCTTGTGAAAATTCATCAAGCTTTATACCTACTTGTACACATTCAAATAAGGCAAATGATGTTCTGTATAGCTTGGCTGTGAATATCATTTACACAGCCAAGAATGACAGCACTGAATTTTTATGAAGCAAAATACATTTATTGGAAGGATGAGGAGGGAAGTGTGCAGGGGCAGTGATGGGAAGAGTTTGGGAAAGAAATGCTCATCTTCCGTTAGTGGGAAATGAGTAGGTAGATACCTAACCTGAAAACACAGGAAGCAGCAGTATAAGCATCTGCCTTAGGGACAGGGAGAAGACATATTAAATAACGGAAAGGGTTGAAATTGCTTGCTTCTAAGGAGTGGGAGATGGGATGTGATGGGAGCAAACAACATTTCTTTTTCTTACTATGTCTTGTTAAATAATTTGATTCCTTAAACTATGTGCAGGTATATCCTGATGAAAATAAAAATTAGCCTTTAGAAAGTTAATTATGTATTTGGAAGGTGTTAAAAAGTTGTGAAACTTAGGATAAACTTTTTTTTTTTAAATTTATTTATGGCTGCGTTGGGTCTTCATTGCTGCGCACGAGCTTTCTCCAGTTGCGGTGAGCAGGGGCTACTCTTTGTGGTTGTGTGAGGGCTTCTCATTGCGGTGGCTTCTCATGTTATGTAGCATGGGCTCTAGACATGCAGGCTTCAGTAGTTGTGGCTCACGGGCTCAGTAGTTGTGGCACACGGGCTTAGTTGCTCCGTGGCATGTGGGATCTTCCCGGACCAGGGCTTGAACCTATGTCCCCTGCATTGGCAGGCGGATTCTTTTTTCTTTTTTTTGCGGTACGCGGGCCTCTCACTGTTGTGGCCTCTCCCGTTTCGGAGCACAGGCTCGGGACGCGCAGGCTCAGCGGCCATGGCTCACGGGCCCAGCCGCTCCGCGGCATGTGGGATCTTCCCGGACCGGGGCACGAACCCTTGTCCCCTGCATCGGCAGGCGGACTCTCAACCACTGCGCCACCGGGGAAGCCCGGCAGGCGGATTCTTAACCACTGTGCCAACCAAGGAAGTCCCAGGATAAACATTTTTAAACAATGTATTATATTTTCAAATTACAAGCTCAGTATGTTTTTCTTCAATTTACAAACACCTTTTTGAATAAAGTACCTCTAAATTCAGTGAGTTCAACTAGTAATCTGGAAAAAGTAATGCACACATTATAAAGCATGCTGTTCAATAGAACTTCCTGCTGTTGTGATAATGTTCCATTTCTTCACTCTCCACTAATTAAATAGCCACGTGTGCCTAGTGACTATTGTATTAGGCAATACAACTATAGAAGATCCAAAAAAAAAAAAAAAAGGAAATATATTTACTGTGCTTTTTTCAGATTAACAATTGGTCCAATTGCTTTAATTTTGAGGTACTTTATCTGAAAATGCATGGACCACATTTCATGAAAATAGAACTAACATATAGTTTAAATTGTTTCTCAGCTTCGTGGACACTATGTATATGATACTCTTTTCTTCTATTTAGTTTGCTCTTTTTCTAATTTCTCATTTATTTTCAGCCATTATTTGCTTTATAATCATTTTAAGTCTAAAGCTCACCCCGCCCTTCCGCCCCCGCTACAGGTTTACCTGCCAGCATGTGGAAGCCAGCCCCTCGGAAAGGGAGTGAGCTGTCTGGCATTTGGCATCTCTGCTCAGCTCTCCTGATCAGTCCTGTACACAGTCACCTTCCCTTAGAGGTCTCAATGGATTACATTATTAAGTTAGGTTGAAGGGCATTTAACAGAAGGGAGATGAATATATTTGAATGGCATTCGTGAATATATGAATTCATATACCAACCGACAATAGTCTCTCTTTTTTAAAAAAAATATTTATTTATTTTGGCTGCATTGGGTCTTAGTTTCAGCATGTGGCCTTCTTTTCTTTTTTTTTTGCGGTACACGGACCTCTCACTGTTGTGGCATTGGCCTCTTCTGTTGCGGAGCACAGGCTCTGGACGCGCAGGCTCAGCGGCCATGGCTTACGGGCCTAGCCGCTCCGCGGCATGTGGGATCTTCCCAGACCGGGGCACAAACCCGTGTCCCCTGCATCGGCAGGCAGACTCTCAACCACTGTGCCACCAGGGAAGCCCTCGGCATGTGGACTTCTTAGTTGTGGTGTTCATGCAGGATCTAGCTCCCTGACCAGGTATCGACACGGGCTCCCCTGCATTGGCAGCGGGGAGTCTTACCCACTGGACCACAAGGGAAGTCCCCACAATAGTCTCTTTATAGCAGCCTCCCACAAACTCCAGTGTCTCATGTTTATAATCGCCTTACGCTCTTTCACCTAGAGTGTAAACTTCTGGAAGCCTTGAACTGTATTTTAATTCCTCCAGCACCTATGTATAGAAAGTGATCTGTATATAATTGTGCATTAATTAGAAATAAATATACCTTGGATATTGGGGCCTTAATACAGCAACAGAATTAGAGAAAGCTTCACTGGGGACCCAGCTTGTGGGCCAAATAATTTTTAAACCTGGCTCTGCCTTCCTTAGCTCCATTTTATTCTCCAAGGCAAAATCTATGCCATGGATGAAGCCTCGAGGGCTGAGTTTTTTATCTATTAAGGGCTTGTTACGGTCATTATGATAGATATTAACTTATATTTTTCTCACAGAAAAATTGTGACTTCCTGAATTTTTTATTTCTAATCCTTCATGAGCTGATACTTAAAAACATACAAACTGATTATAATTTTTGTGACTTTCTGTTTGAATAAAATAAACCTCTCCCCCCCCAAAATACAATAAAAATTACTAGAAAAATAGTCACACACTTGGATGTCTTGACAATGTCAAAATGCTGTAAGAGATTCTAAATGCTCTCAATTTCAGTAAGAGACAGTTCATAGACCACACTTCGGGCTTTCCCTGTTAGCCAGAGCAGGTTGACAAACTTTCGTAAAGGGCCAGACAGAAAATTCTTAAGGCTTTGCCATATCGAAAAAGCAACCATGGACAATATGTAAATGAATAGGCACGGCTATGTTTCAAATTTTTATTTAGTAAGGCAGGAGGTTGGATTTGGCCCATAGACCCACAGTTTGCCAACTCCTGAGTGAAAAGAGCTCTTTTTTCTTCAATCTTTATTAGCACATAGAGAAATAGTAACCTTCTTTTTCCCAGTTACTATGCAGGTTTTATGTAATTCATGTGCACACAATTTTGAAGCACAGGTGTTAACACTGAAGGAAGATAGTTATGGGTTTAAAGTGGTATTGGTATCTTCAAATCTGGAGTGCCCAGGTGAATTTTAAATGTTTACTCTTCTAGCTGTGAGGAGTAGGTGATCACAAGATGCCAACACTGGATAGGAACTAAATTTTTTGTCCCCCCCAAATTGATATGTTAAAGTCCTAACACCTAATATATTAGCAGGTGGAGCCTTTGGGAGGTAATTAGGTCATGAGGGTGGAGCCCTCATCAATGGGATTAGTGTCCTTATAAAATGACAC